>NC_091480.1:63254930-63327278 GCF_036971445.1 Narcine bancroftii
TTTTAATCGTCCCTGCATGGGTTCAGAACTCCAAATGAAATGGGCCAAAGACAATTTTTGTAAAGCAAAATATTTCAGTAACAATTGGGTCTAGAGCAGTGATTCTCAACCCTCCCTTCCGCCCCCCCCCCCCCCCACCTCCTGCCACATCCCACCTTAAGTTTCTTTGGCTTGGCTTCGCGGACGAAGATTTATGGAGGGATATGTCCACGTCTGCTGCAGGCTTGATGGTGACTGACAAGTCCGATGCGGGACAGGCAGGCACGGTTGCAGCGGTTGCAAGGGAAAATTGGTTGGTTGGGGTTGAGTGTTGGGTTTTTCCTCCTTTGTCTTTTGTCAGTGAGGTGGGCTCTGCGGTCTTCAAAGGAGGTTGCTGCCCGCTGAACTGTGAGGCGCCAAGATGCACGGTTTGAGGCGCTATCAGCCCACTGGCGGTGGTCAATGTGGCAGGCACCAAGAGATTTCTTTAGACAGTCCTTGTGCCTCTTCTTTGGTGCACCTCTGTCTCAGTGGCCAGTGGAGAGCTCGCCATATAACACGATCTTGGGAAGGCGATGGTCCTCCATTCTGGAGACGTGACCTACCCAGCGCAGTTGGATCTTCAGCAGCGTGGACTCGATGCTGTCGGCCTCTGCCATCTCGAGTACTTCGATGTTGGAGATGAAGTTGCTCCAATAAATGTTGAGGATGGAGCGGAGACAGCGCTGATGGAAGTGTTCTAGGAGCCGTAGGTGATGCCAGTAGAGGACCCATGATTCGGAGCCGAACAGGAGTGTGGGTATGACAACGGCTCTGTACACGCTGAACTTTGTGTGTTTCTTCAGGTGATTGTTTTTCCAGACTCTTTTGTGTAGTCTTCCAAAGGCGCTATTTGCCTTGGCGAATCTGTTGTCTATCTCTTTGTCGATCCTTGCATCAGTTGAAATGGTGCAGCTGAGGTAGGTAAACTGGTTGACCGTTTTGAGTTCTGTGTGCCCGATGGAGATGTGGGGGGGCTGGTAGTCATGGTGGGGAGCTGGCTGATGGAGGACCTCAGTTTTCATCAGGCTGACTTCCTGGCCAAACATTTTGGCAGTTTCCGCAAAACAGGACGTCATGCGCTGGAGAGCTGGCTCTGAATGGGCAACTAAAGTGGCATCGTTTGCAATGAGTAGTTCACGGACAAGTTGCTCTTGTGTCTTGGTGTGAGCTTGCAGGCACCTCAGATTGAAGAGACTGCCATCATTTTGGCAGTTTCCGCAAAACAGGACATCATGCGCTGGAGAGCTGGCTTTGAATGGGCAACTAAAGCGGCATCGTCTGCAAAGAGTAGTTCACGGACAAGTTGCTCTTGTGTCTTGGTGTGAGCTTGCAGGCGCCTCAGATTGAAGAGACTGCCATCCGTGCGGTACCGGATGTAAACAGCGTCTTCATTGTTGAGGTCTTTCATGGCTTGTTTCAGCATCATGCTGAAGGAGATAGTAAAGAGGGTTGGTGCGAGCCCCACCTTAAGTAATCCCTTACTAACCACAGTGCACCGATGGCAGAGGGATTACTTAAAGTGGGATGTGAGTGGAAAGAAAAAAGTGTGAACCACTGACTTAAATGGACTTGATTCTTTGGTACATTGTGCCCCAGGGAACTGTGGCAATCCAGTCACTGAGTGTATTCCAAACGAAGCTTGATAGATAGATCTCTGACTATTAAATGAATCGAGGCCTATCAAAGTTCAAAAGGTTCACCATTATTGTTAGGGTACATACATCACATCACAAACAACCCTGAGATTCTTTTTCCTGTGGGCCAGGCAGAATTACCACTTATTGGTAGTACCAAAACAACCTGTTCACAATGTACACATGTAAAGAAATAAAGAAATGTGAACAAACTGACTGTGCAAACATAACAGTCTTTAAATAAGTCCCTGATTGAGTTTGTTGTTGAGGAGTCTGATGGTGGAGGGGGAGCAGCTGTTCCTGAACTTGGAGGCGCAAGTCTTGTGGCCCCTACACCTCTTTCCTGATGGCAGCAGCAAGAACAGAGCATGTGCTGGGTGGTGTGGGTCCTTGATGATTGCTGCTGCTTTCCAGCGGCAGCGTTCCCCATAGATGTTCTCGATGGTGGGGAAGGCTTTGCCTCAGATGCCCTGGGCTGTGTCCACTACCTTTTGCAGGGTTTTACGCTCAGGGGCATTGGTGTCCGCATACCAGACTGTGATGCAGCCAGGCAGCACACTTCCCAGCATGGGCAATGCAAAAAAACTGTACATTATGTACACGTGTACATTGTGCACAGCTGTTGAAATTTTCCAGGGTTTCCGATGTCGTACCATACCTCTGCATACTCCTAAGGAAGAGGATGTGAGGATGGTGCTAAGTTTGAAGAACGGTAATGATTTTGTTGAGAGGGCGAGGGGCTCAATGGCCTCATGCTGTTATGTCCTGAACAGCAGCCCATTCAGAGGAGGAAAGCCATTGGCTGATTCAAATCAGGTGTGATAACAGTGGTGCCCCATTCATTGAACAGTTGTTGCAAAGAACAATTCATCTCTTTGTGACACAGAGTGAAAATGCTTTGAAAAGGGAAATATTAAAGGTTTGGGCCCTTTCAGCTATTCACAGAAGCAACATCTTCAGATTCCAATCATCGCTGCATTCTTCGTGGGCCTCGACACAAAGCCCACATTGAGACTGCAAGAATGCCAAAGAGTCTGCGAACGACTGTTTTCGTGGGATCCTATAGAGATATTTGAAAACCAACGAGTGCACTTTGACGACCATGATAGTGCAACAGTTCTCGTCGGTCTGTTGGTGAGCAAGAGCAAGCTAGCTTCGAGGCAAGAGATCAGTGCCAGCAGACCCAGGATCGAGAGCAATTTCCTTTTTCAACCAGCAATTTAGAAATATTTAAGTGAGTGGGCAAAGGTCTGGCAGATAGAACCATAGAACGTACCAGCTCAGAATCAGAAACAGCACAGAAACAGGCCCTTCGGTCCTTCTAGTCTGTGCTGAGCCATTTTTTCTGCCTAGTCCCACTGACCAGCAGCCTCCATGGAGTCCAGTGAGGTTATCCACCTTGGAAGGAAAAATGGAAGATCAGAATATTATATAAATGGCAAGTGAGTGCAGAAGGACCTGGGAGGGTTTGTGCATGAATCACAAAAGATTGGTTTGCAGGTGCAGCAGGCAATCAGGAAGGCAAATGGGACATTGGCCGTCATTGCTGGAGGGATGGGATTTCAGAGCAGGGAGGTTCTGCTGCAGCTGGACAGGGTCCTGGTGAGGCCACATCTGGAGAACTGCCTGCGGTTCTGGTCTCCTGACTTGAGGAAGTATGGACTGGCTCTGGAGACGGTGCAGAGGAGGTTCACCAGGTTGATCCCATAGATGAGGGGATTGGCCCATGAGGAGAGACTGAGGCACCTTGGACTGGACTCGCTGGAATGTAGAAGGATGAGAGGGGATCTTACAGAAACAGAAATATCTTATAAAGCCATAGAAAAGATAGAAGTGGGTAAATTGTTTCCATTGATGGGGAGACCAGAATGAGGGGACATGGCCTCAAGATCCAGGGGAGTAGATTTAGGACGGAGATGAGGAGGAATTGCTTTTCCCAGAGGGGGGTGAATCTGTGGAATTCACTGCCCATTGAAGCAGTGGAGGCGACCTCAGTAAATAGATTTAAGACCACGTTGGATAGATTTTTACAGAGTAGGGGAATTGAGGGATATGGAGAAAAGGCAGGTCGGTGGAGATGAACCTCTCATCAGATCAGCCTTTCCTTTGAAAAAGAGACAAAGCATTGATAGAGGCTTCTTTTAACACTTAAATATATGGTAGACACAATGTGGTAAACCATTGTCGTGTATAATTGTCTGGTCAGGCACATCCATTGTCCGCCTGTACCTGTGGCCCCTCCACACAGCCTCCTGTATAAAGGTGGCTGTTCCACAGCCCTCTCCTCAGTGCAGGACGAACAGAAGGGATTGTAAAAGCCTATTAATTTTTCCACAGCAGTCTTTTGAGCAATTGATGGTGCATCCCACATTTCTCCCAAATTTCCACCCCTCTGTACCCATTTCCTTGAATAGCAGATCAGGCTTGATGGGCTGGATGGCCTACTCCTGCTCCTATTTCTTACGTTCCAAGCAAATCTGGCTTTAAAAGGGGAAAGCAAAGATTTCTGGAGTTTGTTGTCTCAGCAAACAATCTGCTAGGAGAGGGTGTCGGCAGAGTATAGCTCCCAAAGCATGAATGCAAGCAAAATAGACGGCTCAAAGGAGGGGCAAGCACATTGAAGAAGTAAGCGGCAAGTAGCCCTCCTCGGGAAGCCCTGGCACACAGAAGTAATGGCCGTAGACTCAAGGTACAATGCATTTGAAATCTCAAAAGAACAAAAGGGGAAAGTTCAGCATTTGATACAATCACAGCGATGTGGCAGCATGCCAGAAAAATAGCATCTTGTTCCCCTTGAGAGGGAGGGGAATAGTGTGCGATTGTACGTTGCTGAGATCCTATGATCGTGCGTGAAGCAATGATTAAGCTCAAGTAATTAAACAATGCTTTTCAGACCAGTAAAAATTGCCCCAGACGCAGTTGGCTTTGGATCTTCAGCCTATCTCATTTTACAGCCATGTAACTCTGCTCCCTTCCAGCATCTGACTTCCCCTAAAGTGAGTCTGCTGGTATTTTCTTTCCATGGTGTGAGATTATTAAACCACAGTTGTGAGAGTTTCTCTTTGCACAGGAAACATTAATTTAGTGAGCAAGTTTGGCAAGTAATTCGGAAGATAAGTAGAAATGCAGGAAGGGTTGGAGTGTTGAAGTAAGGAAATGTGCAGGACAGTGGCATGACCACACCTGGAACATTATGCAGTCTCAGTCTCAAATTAAGGAGAAATGTATTTGGATTTAAGATGCAAAATGAAGGTTTGCTGCATAGAAGGAATAACAATAGTGATTTCCCGAGACAGCGTTTCCTGTATCGCAGCACCCTCCCAGCATCGTTCTCAGGCATCAGCCTGCCTTTTGCAACATGTGCAGACATCTTCAGATTTAAAGGCTTCCCACAGAGCCACAGCTGGCACCAGCTGTGGGCTACAACTTTGCACATCTGTTAACATAAGAAATAGGAGCAGGAGGCGACCATCCGGCCCGTTGAGCCTGCTCCCGCATTCAATGTGATCACAGCTGATCTGATGATTGGCTCATCTCCATCCACCTGCCTTTTCCCTGTATCCCTTAATTCCCCGATTATGTAAAAATCTATCCAACCTGGTCTTAAATATATTTACTGAGGTCGCCTCCAGTGCTTCAATGGGCAGTGAATTCCACAGGTCCCCCACCCTCTAGGAAAAGCAGTTCCTCCTCTTCTTCATCCTAAATCTACTCCCCTGGATCTTGAGGCTATGTCTCCTCATTCTGGTCTCCCCCACCAATGGGAACAACTCATCTACCTCTATCTGATCCATGCCTTTCATAATTTTATATGTTTCTATAAGATCCCCTCCCATTCTTCTAAATTTTAGCGAGTCCAGTCCCAGACGACTCAATCCCTCCTCATAGACCAACCCCCTCATCTCTGTAAACAACGTGGTGAACCTCCTCTGCATCGTCTCCAAAGTCAGTCCATCCTTCCTCAAGTAAGGAGACCAGAACTACATGCAATTCTCCAGTACTTCCTCAGGAGTTTGTGGAGGTTTGATATGACACCAGAAATACTGGCAAATTTCGACAGATGTGTGGTGGAAAGTGTGCTGACCGTCTGCATCACGGCCTGGTACAGGGACATCAATACCCCTGAGCATAAAGCCTTGCAAGAGATAGTGGACACAGCCCCGGACATCATGGCCAAAACCCTCCCCACTATCGAGAACATCTACAGGGAATGCTGCCGTCGGAGAGCAGCAGCAATCATCAAGGATCCACACCACCCAGCATACACTCTGTTTTCGCTGCTGCCATCAGGAAAGAGGTGTAGGTGCCACAAGACTCGCCCCATCAGGTTCAGGAACAGCTGCTCCCCCCACCCACCATCAGACTCCTCAACAACAAACTCAATCATTTAAGGACTCTGACTTGTGGACTTTATTGATTTTTTTTCTCTCTCTGTATTGCACAGTCAGTTTGTTTACATTTCTTGATTTGCTTACATGTGTGTGTTGAATACAGTTTTTGTTGCACTGGCCTGGCCTGCAGAAAAAAGAATCTCAGGGTTGTATGTGGATGCCTCTGACAATAAATCTGACATCTGAACCAGAAGCCCCTTTTCCAGGAATTAACTGGGTATTTACTGGGACAGGGTCCAGTGGAAAACGAACACTGTCTAAACGCTGGCGTTCACGCCGGGGATTAACCGCCTGGACCCCTACTCATATCCCCGGCATGTGCTGATAAAGCCAGTGGAAAAGGGGACAGCAGAAAGTCACCCGCTTCCAGTCGAAGGTAGAACACTCTGATCCCCGGGGAAGAGTTGTGTCCCGGGTAAGGGCGACCCAGTGGAAACAGCACGAAGGGGCTTCCCATCCCTGGACACTGGGACGCCGGTGGAAAAGGGGGTTTGGGAGGCAACCTGAACAGTAGAACCTGAATTCAATCCCTCACTGGACTGGGCAGATGATGCCTGACATTGGTTCGCTTGTGATGCACCTCCCAGCTCTCCCTTTGCACTCAATGTGAAACATTTGTGGCGAGAGATACTGCTGTCTGGACGAAATGAAGGTTTTTTTTCCGCTTCAAGTAATTGTTTGCAGGTTGGTTCGCCCCGAGAGAGGGGAAAACTTGCTATAGGGCTTCAATACTCGCAACATGCCGTCATCTTTTGTTCTTTGAACCCCCACTTTGATTGATCGGCGTGTTATGAAATTCGAAGTGCGGTCCCCAGGAGTCCAGCTGAAGTTTCAACAGCCAGTGCCCGAATCTTGGACGAGAAGTGGCTGGCCCATAGCACTGTTGACACCTGTTTATGAGACGGGAAACAGCAACACTCCCCCCCCCCCCCCTCAAAGACACATCTGGCAAAGCCCGCTTGTGCTGCAGAGGCGGCGCTCACACACTGGAATCCACTGGACTCGATCTTCTCGCAGTGAGTGGGGGCGGACACACTCGCTCTCCTCCCCGGGAGCCCGTCCGAGGGCTGCATGGGCTGTTCTATCAGCCTCGATTGCTGCGGCAAAGAGCTTTGTGGAAGCCCAGATGAACACACGAAGAGGGAAGCAGGGACCATGAGGCTCATCAAGGTACTTCAAACTAGCCCCTGACCCCGTGTGCGTCTCTTTGTCTGTGTTTGTGTGTGTGTGTGTGTGTGGTTGTGTGTGAGTGTGTGTGTGGTTGTGTGTGAGTGTGTATTTGTGTGTGTGGTTGTGTGTGAGTGTGTGTGTGTGGTTGTGTGTGTGTGTGTATTTGTGTGTGTGGTTGTGTGTGAGTGTGTGTGTGTGAGTGTGTATTTGTGTGTGTGGTTGTGTGTGAGTGTGCGTGTGGTTGTGTGTGAGTGTGTATTTGTGTGTGTGGTTGTGTGTGAGTGTGTGTGTGTGGTTGTGTGTGTGTGTGTATTTGTGTGTGTGGTTGTGTGTGAGTGTGTGTGTGTGAGTGTGTATTTGTGTGTGTGGTTGTGTGTGAGTGTGCGTGTGGTTGTGTGTGAGTGTGTATTTGTGTGTGTGGTTGTGTGTGAGTGTGTGTGTGTGGTTGTGTGTGTGTGTGTATTTGTGTGTGTGGTTGTGTGTGAGTGTGTATTTGTGTGTGTGGTTGTGTGTGAGTGTGTGTGTGGTTGTGTGTGAGTGTGTATTTGTGTGTGTGGTTGTGTGTGAGTATGTGTGTGGTTGTGTGTGAGTGTGTATTTGTGTGTGTGGTTGTGTGTGAGTGTGTGTGTGGTTGTGTGTGAGTGTGTATTTGTGTGTGTGGTTGTGTGTGAGTGTGTGTGTGGTTGTGTGTGAGTGTGTATTTGTGTGTGTGGTTGTGTGTGAGTGTGTGTGTGTGGTTGTGTGTGTGTATTTGTGTGTGAGTGTGTGTGTGGTTGTGTGTGAGTGTGTATTTGTGTGTGTGGTTGTGTGTGAGTATGTGTGTGGTTGTGTGTGAGTGTGTATTTGTGTGTGTGGTTGTGTGTGAGTGTGTGTGTGGTTGTGTGTGAGTGTGTATTTGTGTGTGTGGTTGTGTGTGAGTGTGTGTGTGTGGTTGTGTGTGTGTGTGTATTTGTGTGTGTGGTTGTGTGTGAGTGTGTGTGTGGTTGTGTGTGAGTGTGTATTTGTGTGTGTGGTTGTGTGTGAGTATGTGTGTGGTTGTGTGTGAGTGTGTATTTGTGTGTGTGGTTGTGTGTGAGTGTGTATTTGTGTGTGTTTGTGCATGAGTGTGTGTTTGTGTGTGTGTGTGAGCATGTGAGTGCAAGTGTGTGTGTGATTGGAAGTGTTTTTCAGCTGCTGTACAGCATTGGGAAGGAGAAGGCAGTTCTGACTTGGAATATGTTTGTCCCATCCTCCAACAGTGAACTTTTCCAGTCACATTTATTAGTTGGTTTACTTTTTTTTTACCAAGAATTTGTACTTGGTTTGTCCTGTGTTAACTCAAGTCCCTGAAATTGTATTTAAAAAAAATCCCTGAAAAGCACTTGTTAATATTTAATTTCCAGTGAAGAGAATGTGACAGGGGTGGGGGGAGATTAGAGTCAGTTTGGCAGTAGTTTCGGGGACACTTTCAAAGGGGGCATCTTGCTCGGGTGAACTCGATCACAAATGCCCTGCCGAATCGAGTCGGCTGTGTTCGCTGCTGTGTGCAGTTAGCGCCTGGCAAAAGTCTGTTGCAGTTTGGGGGAAGGGCAAGCGAGGGGTGGCACCCACTCGCAAAGGAAAATGAGCAGACTTGGACTTGGGGGTGGTTCTTGGCTGGGAAAGAACGACAGGAGGTTCTTAACTCTATAGCAGCAACACGAGGTGGGGGAAACCACCCCTGTGGTCTTGGTGTTATCGCAGACCGAGATCTGATTATATCAGATGGCACAGCTTCTTCCCCTCTGCCCTCAGATTTCTGAATGAGCCACAGACATCAGCTCACTTTGACTTTTCGTGCACTATTTATTGTTGTGAGGTGGTTCAGATTAATTGTCCTAGTACATTTATGACATCACATACAACCCTGAGATTCTTTTACTGGGGTCGTGGCAGAATTACCACTGATTGGTAGTGCAAAAAAATAAACTGTACACAGCGTAGAACACGTAAACAGATGAAGAACGGTCAGCAGATAACAAATGTGAACAAACTGACCGTGCAATACAGAGAGAGCGCAAAATAAAATCAATAAACTGCCCAAGTACGAGGTCTTGATGGAGTTTGTCATTGAGGAGCCCAATGGTGGAGGGGGAGCAGCTGTTCCTGAACCTGGTGGGGCGAGTCTTGAGGCACCGAGACATCCTTCCTGATGGCAGCAGTGAGAACAGACCGCATGCTGGATGGTTGAAGATCGCTGCTGCTCTGAGAGAAGTGAAAGACGAATGTCCTCAGCCGCTGGGATTGTAGTCAAAACTCAGCCAGTCTCGCAACGTCCCTAGGAGGTAAAGATATATCTCCGACGTTTCGGGCCTGGTCTCTTCACAGGGCAGCCAGGGGAGAGGGAAAGAAAGGGCACGGGGAGGAGCACAGACCAACAGACAAAAGGTGATAATTGGAAATAGACATGGCCAGACAGACTGCCCACAAACTGGAGGAACAACACCTCATATTCTGTCTGGGAATCCTCCAACTGGATGGTATTAACATCAACGTCCATTTTCCATTAACTCCTCCCCACCCCTCTTTATCCTACCCTCTAGCTCTTGTCTCTCTTTTTCCCTGTCTCCTTTTCTCCAGTCTACACTCACAGAGCTACCCCCCTCCCCCAGTCAATTCTCACCTTCCCTCTCTCCTGTCCTCCTACCATGTCCGATGACCACCTTTTGTCTGGTGGTCTGTGCTCCTCCCCCTGCCCATTCGTCTCTTCTCTCCCAGCCTTTTACTTCAGGCGCCTGCTGGCTTTTTGCTTCTTCCTTGAGGAAGGGCTCAGGCCCGAAACGCCAGTGAAAGATATTTACCTCCCGTGGACGCTGCGAGACCGGCTGAGGACCTCCGGAATTTCTGTGTTTTCACTCCAATTTTATGCAAATAAGCTTTTCCATTTGTGGTTACTGATCACCTCAAATCTTCTTGCATTGCGCTGATTCATTGAAAGTGCCCTGCCGACTAAAGCCTGTCATCAGAGAGTGGTTGGTTTAATTGAAGGCTCTGGGAGGTGGGCCCAATGAAGTTCTGACCCTGAAGGGTTTGAAGAAGATGACCATTGGAAAGGTGGTGTTGAAAGGCACCGGATATTTGAACTTCACCCTGGAAGACCCAACCCCTCAACCAATATCCCTGGCACCACTTTCTCACTGTGCAATCTTTTTAGAGAACAATGCCCCTTGCAGGATGTCCCAAATCTCTCATCCAGTGAAGTGTTTTTTTTTTAACTGTTGCCATGTGTAAAACAGGGCAGCTAATTTTAGCTCAGTAAAATCCCACACTAGGATCTTTGGATTCAGTGACATTGATTGGCATCGTGAAGAAAACACGTCAACGACTCCTCTTCCTTAGGGGTTGGGGGGGCTGTGGCCCACACCGGGTGACACCGTCAGAGGGGGTGACACCAGAATGACCGTCTATAAACTTTTTGTGCAGTGCTTCTACAGAAATCTATTTTTTATATAAAAATATTCCTGTCGTTCATTATAACAATAAAAACATTTTTCGTAAACCCAGATTACATGTATCAATATACCGACAAGGCTAAAACTCAACACTCATTTCCTTTTTGAACCTTTGAACGAGCTCTGGTCAGAACTGTCACTATGACCCGATGACAATGACGCTTTGAATCCCAGGGTTCCGTCTGCATCAGCAAGCACTGTTGTTTTTGTTGCTGTTGGTGTTTTTATAGATGCTGCTTTTGTCAGATTTTCTGGTGTTTTAGCTACAATATTGTGGTCATTAGTATTTGTGAAGTTTCTTGAGAATGAAACCGTAATTAAAGGAAAAGGAGAAAAATTTTAAAAAGGCTTCATGGGGGGTGGGGTTACCGCACTGGGTGACACCAATCCTAGTATGCCACTGTTTGCCATGACATTGGAAACCTGGCAAATTTCTACAGAGGTGTGGTGGAACATGTGCTGACCGGCTGCATCACGGTCTGGTATGAGGACACCAATTCCCCGGAGCATAAAGCCCTGCAAAAGGTAGTGGACAAGCCCAGGACATCACAGGCAAAACTCTCCCCACCATCGAGAACATCTACGGGAAACACTGCCGTCAGAGAGCAGAAGCAATCGTCAACCACCTAGCACACTCTGTTCTCGCTGCTGCCATCAGGAGCGAGGTATTAGTGCCACAAGGCTCACACCACCAGGTTCAGGAACAGCTGCTACCCCTTCACCATCAGACTCCTCAACAACAAACTCAATCAGGGACTCTTACTTGGGCAGTTTATTGATTTTCTTTCTCTCTTTATTGCACAGTCAGTTTGTTTACATTTCTTTATTTGTTAACGCGTGTATGTTGAGTGCAGTTTTTTTTGCACTCCCAATAAGTGGTAATTCTGCCTGGCCCACAGGAAAAAGAATCTCAGGGTTGTATGTGATGTCATCAAGAAATCTGATTGTGCGGTGAATGATGACCAGACTTCTGGGGAGAACCTTCACTCTGGCCCACGCCCCTTTTCTAAACAGCGGAGTGGAACTTTGTTTGCCGCCTCAGGAGAGGGCAGACAGGTTCTCGATTTGATATGAAACAATTTTAAAAGATGCTGGAAAGAGCAGGTAACGCAGCATCTATGGAGCGAGAAACTGAGTTGAACCCTCATTGGAACTTGATGTTACCTGGGGGCAGTGAAGCGCATTATCAGTCATCCTATATCTGAGCGTCCAGGTCACTGGAGTGGAACCTGAACTCTCAACCTTCCGACTGTTAGGCAGGGGAAAGGGTGCAAGCTGCTCAAAACATTCAGGGACTGCAAAACAATTTCTGCCACTAGGCACCTTCTAGGGTGAGATGTGGGCTACTCACTGCCTTTTATGCAGATCAGGTGCTGAGAATGTAAGTTTTAAAGCAGCAACCAAAACAATACAACAGGGAGCATTTAGATAATTTAGCAAGGCCGAACCTTTG
Source organism: Narcine bancroftii (assembly GCF_036971445.1). Taxonomy (NCBI): domain Eukaryota; kingdom Metazoa; phylum Chordata; class Chondrichthyes; order Torpediniformes; family Narcinidae; genus Narcine; species Narcine bancroftii. The sequence goes on from NC_091480.1 coordinate 63,267,070, forward strand.
GTTCTGTATCTTTATCTTTGCTGTATAAATACAGGATTGTGTTTTTACTAAAGAACAGCAGCAACTCCTTATTTGGCAAAAACAGTAAAAGTCCGTTATCCATTGGGTAAGGAAGACGACCCTGATTACCGAATCCCAAGAGAATTCTAAGAAACATGTATTTTTATGGAGCAGTTTGTTTGTATGTTGTGGAGGGATGGAAATTTATCTGTACAACTCTACAAATGTGTAAGTCACGAGGCCGACCCTCTTGGGGCGAGACTATTTGCTCGTGGCGATGCTTCTCACTGTAACGGAGTTCTCACATTTTGCAAAGTGATTACAAATGTGTTTTTGCAGCTGTGTTCGTGTTTGTTTTCAAGCAGCCTCAAGTCCACTTTAACACTGCTGCTTGATGAGAACATTCTGGCGGGGATCTGAGGGTGTCAAAAATGGTCGACGGCTCAGGCAGGTCTCTGGGGAGAGAGAGAGAGAGAGACAGACTCTCTCCCTCCCTCCCACCCACAGCACTGCCTGACTTGCTGAGTATCCACATCAGCACCGCTCAGTCAGCAACATTAAATCTGAGTGATCTGCACGTCCTTGTCCTCGTTGTGCCGTGTGTGGGATCTTGCTGTGCCTGCGTTTTGCTGCCGCATTCTCTGCATTACATCAGTGACTGCACTTCATTTGATGGTTGCAGATAACTATGGACAGTGAGGGGGGGTGGGGGGGGGTGGGCAGGATGCGTGTTGTATGGCAACGACAGCCAAGCTGAAATTCCATTATCCCTGATCGAGGCTCTGCGAGGTGTGTTGGTTGATAACAACAGCCTGGCTGATAAATTTCCAGCAGTCTTATTTCTCTCTGGAATCACGTGACTGACAAGAATCAGGGGAATGGAAACTATAAAAATACCTGAGAGGAGGGAGACACGTCTGTATGATTGGTCCACAATGTGGTACATCATTGCATTGCTTAAAGTTGATTGGATAGGGCTGGCACGGTTGGCATAGCGGTTAGTGCAACGCCGTTACAGCACCAGCGATCGGGACCGGGGTTCGAATCCCACGCAGTCTGTAAGGAGTTTGTCCGTTCTCCCTGTGTCTGTGTGGGTTTTCCCCAGGGGCCTCCGGTTTCTTCCCACCATTCAAAAAATGTACTGGTTAGGTTAATTGGGTGTAATTGGGTGGCATGAGCTCGTGGGCCGGAAGGGCCTGTTACCGGAGGTGATTATTTTGGGATTGGTCAATGTCAGATAGCATTGGAGAATTTAAACCCATGTCTTTGTATGTTCGGGGAGCTCCTTGATCCCCTACAGGCCTGTGTAATGAATAAAGGGAATTGGCTAAAGGAAAGTCTGTGTCCTTCCTTCCTCAAGGAGATAAGACTGCTGATTGGGACTTCACCCCAGAACCTGGATCGAGGATCGATACTGATCCTGCACATTTGAAAGGGACGTGAAAGGTGCTATAGAAATGCCACTTGGACCCCAGTCCCAATACCTGGTTCCACAAGCAGCCCAAGGACTGGGGTGAGGCCCTCAGGCTCAGAGAAGCCAAGTTGGTCTACCGCTGTGGTCCCCTTCTCTGAAGGGTCCTCTCCAAGGGCAGCGCAAATGCCTGCGATTGGGACTGGAGTTCGAATCCCGCAAGGAGTTTGTACGTTCTCTCCCCATGTCTGCGTGGGTTGCCTCTGGGAGCTCCAGTTACCTCCCACCATTAAAAAAAAAATCAATGAACTGGGGGTTGTAGGTCAATTGGGTGTAATTGGATGGCACGGACTCATAGGCTGGAAAGGCCTGTTACTGTGCTGTATGTCTAAATTTAAATTTAATTTAAAACTTAAGGCTTCTCAATAAAGAATGCATGATAAAAATCAAGGAATCTCAAAGGGCCCCAACCCAAAATGTTGACTGTCCACTGCTCTCCACACACGCTGCCTGACCCTCAGAGTTCCTCCATCTTTTCATTGTTTCCTCCAGTTTCCTGTGTCTGCAACTCTTGTTCCTCTATCTCAGTCATTCCCAAAGTGGCTGGTGCTGCCCCCCCCCCCACTGGGGGTGGTGGGAAGATCCAAGAGGGCAGTGAGGAAAGAGGGGGCGCCAAGTCGCGTTCGGTCACCGTGGGGACCTTGCGCTCCTTTGCGGCCCTGCTGTCGCTTCCTCTTGCTCCTGGTCGCCTTGTCCGCTCCACTGACCCCACCCCCCTCCCCACTGGGATCACCGACTTCTTCAGTCCTGGGTGGGGGGGGGGTGGTTCTCAGCCGCGGCAAGTCCCTCTCCCTAGCTGTCTCCTCCTCACTTGCTCTTCCCGCCACTGCAGCAGAAAGTGGCTGGAACTGGTGGAGCCAGCAAGCCCCTTCATACCCAGGAGGCAGACGGAAAGGAGGAAACCCTTCCAATCACCCCACCCTTGCATCTTGGCCACTTGTTTCTCCCCGGAACACCGGCAAGCCCACCCTCCCCGACTCACCAGACCCGCTTCATGCCAACCCGTCGACTGCAGAGCATCAGAATCCCCCAGCGTCACCACCCACATTTGCCCCAACTCACCCCAATCTCCGTCCAGTTCCAAAAACTCTTCAGCCACCTTAATGTTTTACCCATTCCTCAACTGAAATTGGGCATTATACTTGATGCTCATGAAATAACGTTAGATTAGTTGTTTTAAATTTGTAGTAGACCTAATACCATGAAAATGGTGTGTTCATTGTATGTGGTGGGGGGGGGGGGGCGGCCGGGGTGGGTGTTCAGGATGTGGGCTGGGAGGTAAGGGGACAGCAGCCTGAGAAATTTTGGGAACTACTGGTCTATCCTCTTTCTTTTTATAACCTCCACTCTGTGTTGGCAGATGCCAGCAGGAATTGACCGGTTTCTTCTTTTCTTTTCAAGCTTTTAACCATGTCACCGCACTTTGGTGATGTCAGGCCCGAAGCCAGGATAGACTTCCTGTATTCCAGCCTGTCTCCTGTGGGAGGGTGCCAAGTGTCCGACTCCAGGTAGATCCATTGCTGCCAAGACCGAGAAAGAGACATGTGGAGAGGGACCGGGCAGTGGGGCTGAGTGGGGAAATGGATCAGCTCATGGATAAGTGGTGGGACAGCCTCAATAGGCTGAATGGCCTGTTTCTGCTCCCTTGTCTTATGGCAGTGGTTTTCAACCTTTTGCTTTCCACTCACATCCCACTTTAAGCCATCCCTATGCCATCGGTGCTCTGTAATTAGTAAGGGATGGCTTAAGGTGGGATGTGAGTGGGAAGGGAAGGTTGAGAATCACTGCTCCAGATCCAATTGTTACTGAAATATTTTGTTTGAGAAAAATGGTCATTGCCCCATTTCCTTTGGAATTCTGAAACCACTCACATAATGAATCAATAAGGGACGATTAAAACAGTGGTTTTCAATCTTTTTCTTTCCACCCACATTCCATCTTCTTCTTTGGCTTGGCTTCGCAGATGAAGATTTATGGAGGGGTATGTCCATGTCTGCTGCAGGCTCGTTGGTGACTGACAAGTCCGATGCGGGACAGGCAGGCACGGTTGCAGCGGTTGCAAGGGAAAATTGGTGGATTGGGTGTTGGGTTTTTCCTCCTTTGTCTTTTGTCAGTGAGGTGGGCTCTGCGGTCTTCTTCAAACGAGGTTGCTGCCCGCCGAACTGTGAGGCGCAAAGATGGACGGTTGGAGGCGATATCAGCCCACTGGCAGTGGTCAATGTGGCAGGCACCAAGAGCTTTCTTTAGGCAGTCCTTGTACCTCTTCTTTGGTGCACCTCTGTCTCGGTGGCCAGTGGAGAGCTCGCCATAGAACATGATCTTGGGAAGGCGATGGTCCTCCATTCTGGAGACGTGACCCAGCCAGCGCAGTTGGGTGTTCAGCAGCGTGGATTCGATGCTTGCGGACTCTGCCAGCTCGAGTACTTTGATGTTGGTGATGAAGTCATTCCAATGAATGTTGAGGAATGTTAAGCAACCCCTTACTAATCACAGAGCATAGGGTCATAGGGTCATAGGGTTAATCCCTGTTATGTCTTCTCATAAAATATCAAAGATAGATAACTTCATAGTTGAATAAATATTCACATAAATATATGAATATAATATAAATCTTGATGGAAAAAAACCTTTTGTACATTGCTTAGACCAGCCATTCTTGATGATGTTTTGTAGGTCAAAGATCCGATGAGATCCCAACATTTAGGAAGATGTGTGAAGATGCAGGGAGTTTAAGGGTATAGCAGCCAATCTCAACTTTTTCTGGCTATGGCCTCCCCCCGCCCCCACTTAGGACAACGTTCATGGGCCCTTTCCCTGTGAAACAGCCAAGTTTTGATTTTTTGATCGCACTTCTCTCCTACTGACTACACAAAAAGCATGAAAAATATTTATGCTGCATGCACACGGTTGGCGTAGCTGTTAGTGCAGCACCGTTACAACGCCAGCGACCCAGGTTTGAATCCCACGCTGTCTGTAAGGAGCTTGCACGTTTTCTCTCCATGTCTGTTGGGGTTTTCTCTGGGGGGCTCCGGATTCCTCCCACCGTTCAAAAAAAATACCGGGGGCTTATAGATCAATTGCGTTGCGTGGACCCATGGGCTGAAAGGGCCTGTTATCGGTGCAGTACGTCTACATTTAAAGTTGCGCGTGGCGAAAAGGAAACAAGCCTTTTACTGAAATGCACTGTGGCCCCCAGAGTTGGGAGGTGGAAAGTAGGGCCCTCATTGAGGATGCAGCAATTTCCAGTCGAGCATGTGCCAAAGATAGCAAAGAGTTTGTGGATTTTGATATCATCGAGGTAATTTCGGCAGAAAGTTCACAAAAAGGTAAAATGAATAATCATTGCATGCATGCAGGTCCCCAAGAATCCCTGAGACGCAGGTCCCCAAGAATCCCTGAGACGCAGGTCCCCAAGAATCCCTGAGACAGTCCCAACACCTTCAACGGGAAAGGGGCCTAACATCAGAATTTACTGGAGTGGGGAGGGGATGTGTGCAGTGAACAGACGGGGCTTTCATTTTGAGCAAATTGTGTGCGTTTGTTGCTGTGATTATCCCAAGCTGATTTCACACGTCCACAAGGACATAGTTTTATTTGAAATGTTTGTCACGAAGCCTTGCTAATCATTAGTATTGATTCGTTATGTTGACCTGATTTAAGCGTTGCCCCAACTGCGCCTGATGGGAATTCTGCAGACCGCAGGAGATAATTTTCCCAACTTCCTGCACTTTCCAGGGAGCCTGACCCACTTGTCAGGCTGCATGCTGCCTGTGGGCCAGGCTAGTTTTACACAAAGAGCCCTGCAGAAAATCCACTCCACACTTGAGAGAAGAGTTCATGCTGATAGAGACCTGAACACGTGTGACCCACTCTCTGTCAAAAGGCCGATACACTCTTCTTTCTAATGAGGCGCATATGGGACCACACGTGTTCAATAAAACCAATATTTAACAGAGCTCTTGAACTTTGGTAAAAGTGTTTCTGTAAAGTAATACCTCCTGGGCAACAGAACTTGATGGTTTTAATTGTCAGAAGAATTATTGTATGTTCCTCTGCCAAAGTAAAATGGAGCTAAAATTTCTCATGGAAATTTGAAAAAAATGTTTATACAGCGAAGATTAAACTGACGATAATTTCAACTGGAAAACCTCATGAGCTTATTTTTGCTGTCTCAAAGCAACAGACAAGATGGAAGTTCCTCCTGATCATTTCCACCTTGCGCCATGGGACTGGGACCTGGATTGTTTTGGAACATTGAATAAGATTTGTTGAGTTATCCCTCCAAGGGAGAGATCTGCCTTCACATTCCAAGTTATGTTTCCCATCGACATATTTGAATGTTCAAAGGCGTGGACAGGGTAGATGTTTCCCATGGTGGGAGAGTCTAGGACGAGAGGGCACAACTTCAGAACTGAAGGGCATCCACTTAGAACAGAGATGCAGAGGAATTTCTTCAGCCAGAGGGTGGTGAATCTGTGGGATTTGTTGCCACAAGTGGTGGTGGAGGCCAAGCCATTGGGTGCATTTAAGGCAGAGATTAGCCAGGGCATCCAAGGTTATTTTTAAATTTAAATTTAGACCTACAGCACAGTAACAGGCCCTTTCGACCCACGAGTCCATGCCACCCAATTGACCTACAACCCCCGGTACGTTTTGAAGGGTGGGAGGAAACCGGAGCACCTGGAGGAAAACCCACACAGACACGGGGAGAATGTACAAAGTCCTTACAGACAGCATGGGATTTGAAGCCTGGTCCCAATCGCTAGTGCTGTAACAGCATTGAGCTGACCGCCACACCAACCGTGCCGTCTGTGAAGAAATGTGTCATCACAAACAGGATTTGGGAGGCCAGGCAGAGGGGCTGAGTGGAAAAATGGATCAGCTCGTGATGGAATGGTGGAGCAGACTTGATGGGCTGAATGGCCTATTTCTGCTTCTTTGTCTTATGGTTTTAGGCTGGAAGTGGTGCTCCAGAGGTCATCAGAGACAGTGGCCATCCTCTTGGGCCCTTAATGCTAAACTCAGCACAGCCACTTTAAGTTGTGATGTAGCAGTGTGGGTGGTACCTCTGATGCAGTAGGTGTGTGAAATGGGAGATGGTCCTCTATAACTCCCACCACTCCCCTACCCACCTGGCTCTTCTGTCCCTCGAGGAAATAGGCCATCTTCTCCAGCCAAGACTATATTCTCCAAAGGCCTCCTGCCAGTTATGGGACTTGGAGGCTGGTGTTCTCTTGATGCATATTATATGTCAGTCTGGAGGTGACGTGAAGCATCTGGCAACGAGGCTCACTGTTCTGGAACAGGAAGGGAATCATACCCAGTTTGGGTCAACAGTTCAAGCCAACTGGAGTTTGATGCCCAGCCTAATGAGCTCATCCTCTCTTGTGTGAACTCCGCAAGGCAACATCTAACGTGCCAGCATTTAGCATGGAGGTACAGCCTTTTGCAGCTGTGCTGATGTTGACCTATTGGTGTCCGTCCAGTGGTCCAAGGACTTGCTGTGTGCTGTGTCCTCTGTTCAATCAGCAATCGGAACGGCCATGGACAGTGAAAACAATCTCAGAATAGAGGCATGAAATCTTAGCAAACCCAGTGTTGGCTGGGGGAGGAGTCCACACCAACAAAAGGTATTAATTGGAGAAGATAAGGGGAGAGGTGAGAATTGATTTTGTCTGTGTCAAAGGAGACAGGGGGAAAAGGGAGAGAGGCAGAACTGGGGGAAGGTGACGGGGAAGAAGTGGGGGGGTTAACGAAAGTCGCTATTAATGCCATCCGGTTGGAGGGAGCCCAGATGGAAGATGAAGTGTTGCTCCTCTAATTCGTGGGTGGTCTTAGTCTGGCAGTGCCTGAGACCATGGACAGATGTGTCAGCAAGGGAATGGGGCGGGGAATTGAAATGGGCAGTCACTGGGGAGATCCCCGCTACTTGCAGCGGGCAGAGCCGAGGCGCTCAACGAAGCGATCTTCCCGTCAAGTGGCCCCGATCCAGGTCAGAAGCAGCAGCGGTTACTGGAAGCACCAGATCAATCGCTGTTTCAACACCAGTAAAGACACTCAGCTGTCTGGACCTGTTGAAAATGGAGAACAAATATATACTGAAGGTGTTTAACAAAAACCTTCCACTGGCATCGTGCTTTTAACATGAAACATGCTTCCTCGGAGAAAACCACAAATGTAATCTGGGAAAAAAGTGAGGAAAGTGAATGAAAAAAATCATTCAAATTGGGAGCAAATTTACAGCCACTTAATAAGAAGTGATAGTCTCCCCAACTCCACATCCTTAACTACCCCTAGGAAGGTTTCATCCACTTTGCTTGTCAAGAATGTAATGACTTCTGCCTTCAAAATATTCAAAGACTTTGCTTCCACCAACCCTTTGAGGAAGAGAAAAATTCCCATTTTGTTGTCCCCCTGATTATCAAACAACGGGGAATGTTCTCTCCACAGCTGAAGTTCAAGAATTCCCAAGAGGTTGGAATTAGAACAATGCAGGGATCTGTGAGCCCTGTGGAGCTGGAGAAGAGCTTCGAGCACGAGAATGAAAGTGTTCCTTCACCAGCAGCCAGTGTTGATGAGCGAGCAGTGTCCACATGAGACAAAGATACGTTGCCAACATTTCGGGCCTGAGCCCTTCTTCAAGGCCAGAGATGTCTCCTCTACGTCAGAGAGACTGGGCACAGACTGGGAGATCGCTTCATTGAGCACCTCGGCTCTGCCCGCCACAATAGCCTGTCTCTGTTTGACCTGCTAAGTTTCTCCAGCATTGTGTTTTTACTGACTCTATTTTGAGATTTCCTGTTTTTTGCTTATTCCTTGAAGAAGGGCTCAGGCCTGAAACGACGGTGATATAGCTTTGTCTCCTATGGACGCTGAAAAGATGGGCTGAGTTCCTCCAGCATTTCAGTGTGTTTTTAACTACAATCACAACATCTGCACTCCAGGCATGTATTTACATTAAAATCCTTGGTATCCGGCACCTATGGGGGATTGGTAGATGCTGGATAAGCGAGTTTCCCGGTTGCTTGAGACTGCATGTTGCGTGCAGGGAGAACTAACGGCAAGGTGTGCCAATGTTAAACTTCTGTATATTTTTTAACCCATTTATTTTCTGCAATTTATTTTGCTGGTTGTTCTTGAATTTGGGTAACAGGGATTTTACAGTATTCCTAAGTGCCCCTCAAATTATGATACTGAACCATTTTGTTGATCTGCCGAAGTCCAGCTTGTCCTGTGCTGATGTCGTTACCATCTGTGGGTGTGTGCAGCATTGTCTCCCGCATTTCACAGTGGTGACAGAACTTCAAATATAACTTCATTCCCGCTGAAGTGCTTTGGGATATTTTGAAAGGGCACTTTATGAGTTCAGCTATTTTCTTTAAGATTGAGAGCTAGTCTAATCGAATCTCTGTGGGGCTTGATAGAGGCTTGTCTGCAGGCGCTGAGATTGTAGTAACGCTGGAGGAACTCACCTGGTCTTGCAACGTCCATGGGAGGTAACGTTCTATTACTGCTGTCTCAGGCCGCAGTCCTCCTTCAAGGTACCCTCTATATCTGCTTTCACAGAGCCACTCCCTCCCCTGATCAATTCCCAACTTTTCTCTCCAGCTCTCGGACCCACATCCAATTATCACCATTTGTCTGTTGGTCTGTTTGCTCCTCCCCTTCTCTCCAGCCTTTTAATTTAGGTCCCTGCCTGCTTTTCACTCACATCTTGAAGAAGGGCTCAGGCCCAAAATGTCGGTGATATACCTCCTCATAGTCTGACTGCGCCCGAGATTGGCTGAGCTAGGAAGCTAAGCAGGCTCTGACTTTGGAGGGGAGACCGCCTGGGGACACCAGGGGCTGTAGGTCTCTATGAGGAACGCTGGACAATGTGGCGACTCTCTGTCTGCCTTACGGTGGACAAACGTTAAAGAATTTCATGTATGTTACATTCTAAAAGTCGTATTATGTGACCATAATGGACCTCCTGTGGATGCTATGAGACCGGCTGAGTTCCTCCAGCGTTGACTGTGTTTTTACTACAATCTCAGCATCTGCAGACATTCGTGTTTCTCTCTTTAAAGAGGGTGGAAGGTGAAAGCGTAACCAACAGCCGTGTTAAAATTGTCACGCCTCAAGGTCACAAAGGCAGGAGCAACCTCAGACGTAACTGAATCCTGTAATTACCTCTCGGTCTTTGTTAACCCTGACAATACTGTCAATTAGTTGATTTGTTTGGACTGATTGAAATGGGCTGTCATAACAGGGGCCTAAATCAGTCTTTAAACTCCCCTCCCCTCCCCCCACTAGCCTCGAAGATTAAAGTGGCTTGCCTGTCAAACAGGGCAGAGGTTACCTCTCCCTGGGCTATAAAATCGTGCTGAACAGCCGGCTTAGATTTTTGAGATGAATAATCTATTTTATGTGAAGACAGAAGATCGAGGAGCAGAAGTCGGCCCATCGAGTCTGCTCCGCCATTCTAATCAAGAGCTGATCCATCCTCCCACTCAGCCCCACTCCCCGTAACGCTCAATCAGCTGACTAATCAAATACCTGGCAATCTCTGCCTTAAATACCCCCCACGACCTCGCTTCCACAGCAACAAGTTCCGCAGACTCACGACCCTCTGGCTAAAGAAATGTTTCCATATCTCTATTTTAAATTGATGCTCTTTTATCCTGAAGTTGTGCGCTCTTGACTGAGACTCCCCGGCCGTGGGAAATGTCCTTGCCACATCTACTCTGTCCAGGCTTTTCAATATTTGAAAAGGCCTCAGGCAGCTCAGTTGGCGTAGCGGTTAGTGCAGCGCCATTCCAGCGCCAGCGATTGGGACCAGGGTTTGAATCCCGCGTTGTCTGTAAGGAGTTTGTACATTCTCCCTGTGTCTGCGTGGGTTTCCTCCAGGGGGCTCCGGTTTTATCCCACTGTTAGAAACGTAACAGGGGTATATTAATGGGTATAATTAGGCAGCACGATCTTGTAGGCCAAAGGGCCTGTTACCGTGCCTACATTTATAATAAAAATGTAACATCTATGAGATCCCCCTCATTCTTTTGTACTTAAACGACAATCGATGTTCATAGCTAACACTTTCATTCCTGGAGACTGCTTGTGGTTTCCAGAGCATTTGAGAGTGTCTGGGCCTGCTGGTGAATTGGAATGAGAGATTAACCTTCAGTGTTATTGAAACAGCAGGATGCTTTGATTTGTCTCTCTGTTCCATTCAGAGAATAGTGTCTGATGTGAATTGAATGTTGCTGGTACGTTCGCGCTGGGGAGCAGACTAAAGGGTGAGGACCCAGTCTGATCTCAGCAACCTGCTCACTCTGCTGCTGACAGCACCACCACAGTTGATCTTCCAAACTGAGCTTGTTGCAGGTAATCTGGGCTGATGCCGAGCAAATTGGAGGAACAACTCCTAATATTTCTGTCTGGGATGTAGGTGTATCTTATTTTGAGTACAGTTTTTTTTTATTGGCATGACTGATTAGAAATTCTGCCATGCTCGCAGGAATAGGAATCTCTGGGTTGTATGTGATGTCATGAATACTCTCTGACAATAAAGCTGAACATTGAACTTTGGGCAGTCTCCAACCAGACGCCATTAACATCAGTGTCTCCAATTTCCATTAAACCCTTCCCTGAGTGTGTATCTCTCTCTGTCCCCCCTCTCTCTCTGCCCCCCCCTCTCTCTCTGTCTTTCTGCCTCTATCTCTCTCTCTCTCTCTCTTTCTCTCTCTCTCTCTCTCTCTCTCTCTTTCAATACGTTTTGAAGGGTGGGAAGAAATTCAAGTCCCCAGGGAAAACTCACACAGACACAGGGTGAACGTACAAACTCCGTACAGACAGTGCAGGATTTGAACCCTGGTCCGATCGCTGGTGCTGTAAAGGTTTTGCGCAAGCCGCTACACCAACTATTCTGCCCTGTGTCTCACTTTGCAATGGTGGGATTTGAACATCTCTTTCTTGATCAACTGGGCTCAGGCTAGACTTGTAACTGCACCATCATACAAAATTAATTGAGGGATGTGTTAACTGAAGCTCTGAAATATGTCAAAACTACTCTCCTTTATCCTCTGTCAAGCATCTAAGAACAAAGTCTTCACTACTACAACTGTAGACTCGTTCTCATAGCTCGTCCCCACATCCTGCACTCACAACCTTCCTAACCCCATGCCCCTTCCAATAACTTTTCATGTAGATTTGCCCTTTTTGTCGACTTCTATCTTTTCACTGGGCACAAACTCAAGGGAAAGAGTACCACAAATCTATATGATAATTCCATGATAACTGCCAATCTTCCATCAGCTATATAACCATATAACAATTACAGCGCAGCACAGAAACAGGCTGTGATAGTACAGATCTATCACCAATGTACATAGTGTATATAGTTACTGTGCTTACAGCGATTGGCTGAGAGCTAAGCCACGCCTACTGTCTGGGCCCTAAAGGGTTGTGTCCCTAGCCAGGTCAGATCATTCCGGACTGGTCGGCCACCTGTGAAGAGCTCCTGTCTTTTGCTAATAAAAGCCTTGGTTTGGATCAACAAGTCTTTGGTTCTTTCGACGAGCTCTACACAGGCCAGTTCGACCCTTCTAGTCCATGCCAAAAACCTTCTCCTACCTAAAAGAAGCGCCAGTGTACAATTTACTTTGCCACATCGATGAGAAGATAATCACCAATGAGGAATTTGGGAGAAATAAGAATGTAAGAAACAGGATCAGGAGTCGACCATTTGGCCTGTCGAGCCTGCTCCGCCATTCAATGTCACCATGGCTGATCTGATGATGGGCTCATCTCCACTGATCTGCCTTTTCCCCATACCCCTTAATTCCCCGACTATGTAAAAATCTATCCAACCTTGTCTTAAATATATTTACTGAGGTTGCCTCCACTGCTTCAATGGGCAGCGAATTCCACAGATTCACCCCCCTCTTGGAAAAGCAGTTCCTCCTTATCTCCATCCTAAATCTACTCCCCTGGATCTTGAGGCCATGTCCCCTAGTTCTGGTCTCCCCCACCAATGGGAACAACTTACCTACCTCTATCTGATCTATGCCCACTTTCATAATTTTATACCTTTCTATAAAATCCCCTCTCATTCTTCTAAATTAGTGGTTCTCAACCTTTTTCTTTCCACTCACATCCCAGTTTAAGTAATCCCAATGCCATCGGTGCCCAGTGATTAGTAAGGAATGGCTTGAGGTGGTCCATGAGTGGGAAGGGAAGGTTGAGAATCACTGCTCTAGACCCAATTGTTACTGAAATATTTTGCTTGAGAAGAATTGCATTGGCCCATTTCCTTTGGAGTTCTGAAACCGTGCTATGTCCCCTAGTTCTGGTCTCCCCCACCAATGGGAACAATTTACTTACCTCTATCTGATCTATGCCTTTCATAATTTTATATGTTTCTATAAGATCCCTTCTCATCCTTCTAAATTCCAGCAAGTCCAATCCCAGTCGACTCAATCTCTCCTCATAGGCCAACCCCCTCATCTCTGGGATCAACCTGGTGAACCTCCTCTGCACCGTCTCCAAAGCCAGTCCATCCTTCCTCAAGTCAGGAGCAAAAGCGGCCTCCTTGTACTGCTGCAGCATCTCCTCCCTGTTTGTGAACTGAGTCCCTTAAATCTGTAACCTAGAGAGTTTAAGGGAATATATCCTGCAAGGGCATGGACAACGTTGATGTTTTTCAAAAGGAAGATGGGAAAACACAGGAATAGAAGGGGATGGGATTAGTTGAAAGTGGATGGAAGGAGACTCATGTGGGTTGACTTGGATTAAAAGGCAATAAATACTTTTTATGATGGATTCCAGTGAAGGAGCCACTTTGACCTCAACTACCAGGATTGCAAATGGAGCAGAATTCCATCCAAGGGCAAAGTGACCGCCCTGTGGGTCATCAAGTTTTGCGTAGGATGCAGGGAGCTAGACCTGTAGTTCTGTTGTGCAATGCAGTATCTGCTTCTACGTGAGTCCTTCTGCATGGATACCCTTTATTTAAAGCTCTTTGTCCGTCAGAAGTGACACCACTCCATTAAAGTTGCTGGCTGGGGCTCCGGCTCGATACTTGAGAACCCAAGAGGATTAACTTGCAACTCAAGCATTTAATCTATCCACTAATTAACGTCGATTTGAAGCAGTTCCAAGAATGTGGGAGTGCATTACAAGCAGGCAACAGAGCAGCTAAACAGCTCCCCTCTGTTCTCTGTCGTGACCATATACAGTGCTTTCAGCAAACTCTCTCCAGGCACGTGAGGAGCTCATCATCAATGCTTAAAGGTTGCTCCCTCCTGCATGGATGTTTGCACGGTCTGAGGTGGGCAAATCACCGGCTGAGAAGATGGTGCTGAGGGGCAGTACTTGGCGCAACACCTTATCGAGGTGGCGCACCTCCGGCTCGACATTGGCTGAAATGCAAGGCTCTAAAAAATTGCCAGCCAGCTGCCGAGCCCCCCTGAGCAATGAATACTGACTTGGCTACACACCACAAACGATATTCCAATGTAGTATAACCCCCGGTATCCGGCACCAATGGGGATTGGTAGATGCCGGATAAGTGAATTTTCCAGTTGCTTGAGACTGTGTGTTGTGTAATTAGCAAACTGACTGCTGGGGTGTATTTTTTTTATTACCTATTTATTTTCCGTGATTTAAAAAATTTTTTGGCTGTTGCTTGAGACTGTCGTTTGCTTGAATTCCAGATAACGGGGATTCTACTGTGTTAACCACAATCATCAGCACTTGCTCGCTGAATCTGGTAGGACCTTAAGGATTTCTCTGTGGTTGAGTCTGAATGTAGGTGTCAGTGATTAGTCCCACACGTTATGTCACCTTGTCCACTGGTATCAAGGGAACTTGGTGGAATTGACTTGAATTTTGAGCAATTTTTTAAACTCGATCCACCATAAAATATTCTGGGAAAAATCTTGTACTTTTTTTAAACATGTGACCAAAGTGAGTTTTTAAAGGCATTTTAAATGACTGAGTCATTTTATGTTAGAAAGGGGCACCATTCACATAACGGTTAGCGTGGCACCATAAGAGCACCAGCAATCTGGGTTCGAACTGACGCTGTCTGTAAGGAGTTTGTACGTTTTCCCTGAGTCTACATGGGTTTTCCCCGGGGGCTCTGGATTTCTCCCACCATTCAAAACTTGCGGGCGTGGCAGTTTAATTTGGGAGAAATTGGGCGGCACAGATTTAAATGGCCAGAACTGGCTTCCAACTGCTATAAATAAAATTTTAAATTAAAAAAAAAGTTTAATCTGAAATATTGTTCTCATTCATGCAAATGACTATTTCTGAATATAAAGGGCATTTCACATCATTTAATTTTTTTTAATATAATGTGTATTTAAATTATTTTTAATTTAGACATACAGCACGGTAACAGGCCCTTCCGGCCCACGAGCCCATGCTGCCCAATTACACCCCATTAACCTATAACCTCCGGTACATGTTGAATGGTGGGAGGAAACTGGAGCCCCCAGGGAAAACTCACGCAGACACGGGGAGAGAACGTACAAACTCCTTACAGACAGCGCGGCATTTAAACCTCAGTCCCGGCCACTGGCGCTGTAAAGGTGTCACATTAACTGCTACGCCAACCCATTTCAGCTTCCATTTTAACCCATGTATGTATGTTCCAATCTTTATTCAGTGGATTATTGAAAAAAAATTAATTAAATGCTCTGGAGACCAAAGTGTGCCGGATGCTGGAATCTGGAGTAAAAAACAGACCCAAACTACAGGAGGAGAAGCAGGCAAGGGGAAGATCATGAGTTCAGGGAGGGAAGTGTGGATACTCTCGAGCAGGTGAGTGTTAAGGATTTCACATTCATATTTCAGATTTTAGATTTATTGTCAGAGTATTGTCAGGGTGGCATGGTTGGCATAGTGGTTAGCGCAACGCCTTTACAGCACCAGTGATCGGGACTGGACCAGGGTTTGAATCCTGGAAGCCTTGTGGCCCTGAGACCTCTTTTCTGATGGCAGCAGCAAGAACAGAGCGTGTGCTGGGTGGTGTGGATCCTTAATGATTGCTGCTGCTCTCCGACGGCAGTGTTCCCCGTAGATGTTCTCGATGGTGGGGAGGGTTTTGCCTGTGATGTCCTGGGTTGTGTCCACTACCTTTTGCAGGGCTTTACGCTCAGGGGTACTGGTGTCCCTGTACAAGACCGCGATGGAGCCAGTCAGCACATGTTTCACCGCACCTCTATAGAAATTTGCCAGGATCATACCGAACCTCTGCAAACTCCTGAGAAAGTAGAGGAAGAAGGAGGAGGTTTTAGATGTTGTAAGGGTTGATGAGATAAGGTTGATGCCATAAGGACTGGATGAGACGTAGGCCAGGCTGCATTGGGAAGCAAAGGAAGTTGTGACTCTGACGAACAATCTTCCATCTTTGTCAGTCACAGGCGAGGTGCCAAAAGTCTGGAGCACAGCTAATGATGTTGTCCTGTTGAAGAATGTGACTACATTTTGTGGGGCAAAATATAAGTAAGACAGAACATTGCAGGAAATTTGCCTCAGCGAATCCCCTCTTAAATATTAAAATGGCAGGTAGCAGATAATGAAATGGATCAGAGGTCAATCCACAGGACCATAAGGGTGACAGAGAGGATCACTGGAGTCTCCCTCCAACACCACCCCCCCCCCCCCCACCCTCACCACATCGACGAGATCTTCTGGGATTGTTGTCTGAAGAGGGCGCGCAAAATCATCGAGGGCCCCTTCCACCCCACACACAGCATCTTTCACCTGCTCCCTTCGGGGATGAGATTCAGGAGGATCAGAGCCAGCACCACCAGGCTGAGGAACAACCTCTTCCCACGAACAGTGAGAATGCTGAACGAGCAAAGGAACTGCTCACACTAACCACCTGAGGCTTTCGTTAAAACCCACCCCCCACCCCCTTCTTTCCTGTCATCTGTTCCTTCCCTGTCTCCTTTTGCACAGACATGATAAATTCAACCTCATCCCTATCCCATCCAATTAAAATCTGTTGTTGGTCTGGATTCCTTCCCCCATTGTTTGAATTTTCACACTTCCTGAGATTTCCTGCTTCTGCCTTTTCTGATCTTTCCTTGAAGAAGGGCTCTGGCCCGAAATGTCAGCGACATAAATTTGTCTCCTATGGACTATTAATTCATTTTGTTTGTAAATATCAGTTGAGAATAGCTCACGATTTACATTTTTTATAAAATTGTACCACATTCTTAAAATCCAGATGGAAATTACAAAATAGGCTGGGGGCGGGGTGAGGGGGGGGGGGGGGAGTGGTGGGGAGAGGGGTTATTACTTTGCTGGCCATAACCCATTTACCCTTCAATCTCAATCTGGCCATCCATCCCATAGAACGATGATGGTTCCTTTCAGTCAGTTTGTGGGGTTTATACCTCACTCCTCAGAAAGGAACAGCGTGTGGGTGAATGGATTTAGGTGAGTAGGGGGTTGCACTGGTCCAGACCCACCCTCTCGACATCCCCTCCCGGATCCAGCGGCATGGTGAGATCCAAGACAGCCGGGGAAGTTCTGTTCCAGTGAATGGCCAGACCGAGCTTTGATGTGAGGGATTCCCTTTCCGCGCTTCACACCCCTTGTTGGCTAGACGGCTGTTGACCCTACGAGAGGGGTCGTCCGCCCTTGACAGGTCTTGTTTTTCACCCTGCAAGGTGTCTAACCCACCTTCCGCAACAGGCAAGCCTGGTGGGGGGGCAGTTTTGTCGCCAACCACCCGACCATGCAGCAGGTTACATGGTTTCAGTAGCCCTCCGACGAGTGGCATGACCTATTTACTTTTACTCCTACAAGGACATGAAAGAGTTGGGCAGAGAGTGGCAGATGGATCCTTGATGATTGCTGCTGCTCTCCGATGCCAGAGTTCCCTGTGGATGTTCTCGATGGTGGGGAGGGTTTTGCCTGTGATGACCTGGGCTGCGTCCACTACCTTTTGCAGGGCTTTACACTCAGGGGTCTTGGTGTCCCCATACCAGCCAGTCAGCACACTTTCCACCACACCTCTGTTGAAGTTTGCCAGGGTTTCTGGTGTCATACCAAACTTCCGCAAACTCCTGAGGAAGTCGAGGCGCTGACGTGCTTTCTACAAGATGCCATTGGTGTGTTGGGTCCAGGAAAGATTCTCCGAGATAGTGACTCCCAAGAACCTAAATTTGCCCACCCTCTCCACCTCCGATACCCCAATGATCACTGGATTGTCCACCTCTGGCTTTCCCTTCCTGAAGTCAACAATCAGAGGCAAGTTTTACAGAGTGTGGTGGGTGCCTGGAATGCATTGCTGGGGGTGGTGGTGAAGACTGGCACAATAGGGGCATTCAAAAGACTCTTGGATAGGTACACAGATGTAAGCAATATCCAAGGTTATGGGTCTGAGGGAGGGAAGGGTTAGATTGCTGTGGAGGAGGTTCACATAGGTCAGCATAACATCGTGAAGGGCCTGTACTGTGCTGGAATGTCCTATCTCATCAACATAAAATCAAAGTCATAATTGTTTTGGCAATATTGAATGAAACTACCAAACACATAAACTATGTCAACTGCTGATTTAAACTAACAAGGCAAGAATAGAAGCAGATTTTTTACATTTTATTTTTGCTGACAGGAAAAAGGCTTGGAAAATAGTTGTAAAAATAATTCTGGAGAAACTCAGCAGGTCAAACTTTAATTAGCAAAGATAAAGATTCCGAACCAATGTTTCGGGCTTGAGCCCTTCATCAAATTTATTTTTAATTTAAATGTAGACATACAGCATGATAACAGGCCCCTTCAGCCTACAATCCCATGCCCTATCCCTGGTACATTTCGAATAGTGGGAGAAAACCAGAGCCCCTGGGGGAAACCCCACCAGACACGGAGAGAATGGACAAACTCCTTACAGAGAACATGGGATTCGAACCCCAGTTCAGAGTGCTGGCGCTGGAACAGCATTGTGCTAACCGCTAATGTCAACCGTGCCGCCCTGAAGTTATGGAAAATAGTTGAACCGATGAGTTATCATGCGGCCCTCAGCCAGAGTTAATCAAAGTTTAAAACTTGCCTCTTTTTCTTGCCAAATGCTGCTATATTTCACAGGATATGTCATGGTCAATGAACATAAACCCCACATTGAAACAGTTTAAAATCCAGTGGAAATGCCAGAGGGTCCACTGCAGGAAGAATATCTGATGAACCTTGCAATCAGTTAATAATCCTGCAGGGGAGTCCAGATTCTTGGATTTTTTATCATCACGGGAAAATAATCACAGAATAAATTAACCTATCCTCAAGGGACAGTAGATTTGAACCCCAAGGCCCCTCGGTCCATCATCATTCCTTACAGCCCTAAAATTTACTGTTTCAAGTCAAGTTTATTGTCAACTGATTGTACAAGTACAACCCGACGAAACAATGTTCTCCGGTCCTTGGTGCCAAACACCCAGACACACAACCTGACATAACACACATACAGACAAACGATACACATGCAGGACAAGTATTTCATCTGTACAAATAAATAAATATTGTTTCGTGAATATAGAAAAGGCAGAAGCAGGAAATCTCAGGAAGTGTGAGAATTCAAACAATGGGGGAGGAATCCAGACCAACAACAGGTGGTAATTGGATGGGATAAGGCACAGAGGAGGAGGAATTTATCATGTCTGTGCAAAAGGAGAAAGGGAATGGACAGATGATGGAAAAGAAGGAGGTGGGTTTTAATGAAAGCTAGAGAAGTTGATGTCAATGCCATCCGGTTAGAGGGAGCCCAGATGGAAGATGAGGTGTTGTTCCTCCAATTTGCGGGTGGTCTCACTGCACGAGACCGTGGACAGGCATGTCAGCAAGGGAATGGGGCGGGGAATTGAAATGGGCGGCCACTGGGAGATCCACGCTATTTGTGGGAGGCAGAGTCGAGGCGCTCAACAAAACGATCTCCATGTCTGCGCCTAGACTCTCCGATGTAGAGGAGACTACAGTGGGAGCACCTGGGTGCAGTCGACGACATCCCTGCAGATTCACAAGTGAAGTGTTGCTTCGCTTGGAAGGACAGATCAATTGCAGATTCACTTCTCAATCCTCCGTGTGGCCAAGAGGTGGCGTTTGTGTCTGGCAAACCCTTTCCTTCCTCAAAACCACCATGCAGTGTTTCTGTCCCCACGGGGAAGACTCTGGCCTGGACCTTTGATATTAGTGATGGCTAAAATAGGGTTGTCATTCTCTGCAAGACCAATTGCAACATTGGACACCACAGTAGTGGAGCTCATAGTTACAGTCTTACAGCTCCAGTTGACCAGGGTACAATCCCGACCTTGGCTGCTATCTTTGTAGCATCTGCACGGTCTCCTTGTGACTGTGTGGGTTCCCCCGGGTGCTCTGGTTTCCTCCCACATCCAAAAGGTCATCAGGCTAGATGAAGTGGCCACTGCAAATAGTCCCTCAGAGGGGTCGAATCTGGGTGTAAGGTGTTGGGGGGGGGGGGGGGGGAGGTTGTGTTGAATGTGGGGAGAATTAAAATGGGAATAATGTTGAAGATCGGCAAGTGCTCAGTGGGCTGAATGGCCTGTGCTACTTTTCTCTTTGATTTATCTGCACACAGTTTGACGTGGAGGTTTCGGATTGCAGACAGTGATTGAGGCCCCAATATGCATACTGGCTGCGCAGTTTGAGGCACCTTCACTGGCATCAGGACAAATTGCCCGAACTGACTGAATTTCAGGCGTTTAGGAGCGGTTTCCTTCAAAAAGACACCGAAGACGTTTGATCCACCAGATCTGAGTGAATTTTGAAGGTCTGCAGTTTTGCTTGGCAAAACATCTGGGCCTCAAGAAAAAATTTCATGGAGTAAAACACGACAGTCTGCAGACACGGTGGTTGTAGGAAAAACACAAAAATGCTGGAGAAACTCAGTAGGTCAAACCATGTCGTTTATAGAGCCAAGATGGAGATACATCACCAATGTTTCAGGAAGGAAGGGCTCAAGCCCAAAAAGTTGGTTCTGTACCTTTATCTTTGCTACATAAAGGACACGGGTTGACCTGCTGAGTTTTTCCAGCCACGTGTTTTTACTACAAATAATTTCATGGCTGTATATTTTCTCATGTTAAAATTCCTTATATTTGGAAATACTTGTGTTTACCTTAATAATGGATTTTTATTTGGCACTATGCAAAATCGATTTTACAAAAAACATTGATTTCTCATTGTCTTTTATGTTTTCTGAGAAATAGATCTAAACCAATGCCAAACCTTATCGGCTTTCCAGCCAATCCAACCAAACATTAAATGATGATTCCCCCCACACCGCCTCTCTCTCTCTCTCTCTTTTCTCCCTCCCCTCCCCTGCAGGGTTGACCTTGAAAGGATGGAGAGGGGTGGTGGAGAGGGGCACAGGCTCAAGTGCACCAGTCAGCTGCCAAATCTTGCCCAGAAGCCCTCTTGCAGCGGCTGCCTATCAGGTCACATGAGATAAAAAGCTGACATTTGGGTTGTCCATCTTGCACTGGGTCTGGCCCTTGGCTGCAGAGGAAAGAGGTGTTGGGAAGCAGGGTAGCTTGGCGCACTGTGAGAAATTGGCTGAGGCCCTAGTGAGCCGTTCTCAATTCCCACTCCACCCTTCCTGCCAGGTGGTGCCAGGGCAGTCGAGGATGAACAGGTCCCGAGATTGCAGGGGGTCAAGCGAAGATGGAATCGAACACTTTAGTCCTTTCTTACTGGATAAGAGGTGGACGAACGTTCTAGCCAATAACAGTCCAATTTGGCTTCCTACCTTCGAAGGAAATATTTTACTTGGATCAAGATCTGGACTAGTTTGAAATTGAAGTAAGCAAAATATGACTGTTGACTCAAGGCCCAGTGAATCATTCCAGAGGCATTCATGTTTAAAGCTGGGTAGAAATTATTCCATGCATCTGACTGAATGATGTACTGAGTAGCAAGTACTGGATAATTAGAACAATTTGTGCTTCGATTGAGATCCTAAAGTCTGCTATGTGATCCTTGAAACTACACAGTGCCAACAAAGATGGTTCGAAGATGAAGAATATGATCTTGTTCCTGATTGAGGCTCTCCATGATTTGACAGAAGGCAAAGTGTGGGAATAAAGGGGGCCTTTTCTGGCTGACATCCAGCACGGTTACAGGCCCTTTTGGCCCACAAGCCCACGGCCACCCAATTAACCTACAAATCCTCAGATCCTTCCTTACCCAGTGCCTCTCCATCCCAACGCGGGCAGATGCGAGGACGACGACCACTCGGGAAGGCGAGACTGGGGCCATCTCTCACTCTCCGGCGATCGGCATCGGGATGGAGGTGCTGATCGCAGTTACTTCTGTCTCGGGCAACGTGCCGGGAAGTCAAAACCAACTGGGCTCTTGGGGAAACCACCTCCTGCTTCATGGTGTGGCTGGCCTTGGGCTGACTTTGCCGTGGACACTCTGGTCAACCCCCCCCCCCCCCCCACCCCTTGGCCATCACCTCCAGCATCGGGCTCCACTTCTATAGCTGCCTCCTGCACTATCCTGGTGCTGATCAAGAGCTCCATCTTTGCCCTTCTTGCTATCGCAGTAGGTCGATACCTCCGAGGTGAGGTTCCCACCAAGTAATGTGCTGTTTCCTGTGATATTTCTGCCTAAATAAGTGGAATGGAGTGATGGAGCCCTTGTAACCACTGGCATGCGGCGGAGTCCCATGGACGTGAGAAGTACCGGGCTGAGGTACTTCAAGGGCATTCGAGCCGGAAAGAGCATGAACGGCGGTGTACACTGGTGCTTACACTACGGCAGGTTTATCTCAATAGGGTGGTGTTACTGCCGTTCTGGCACACTTGTTCATTCATAGCTCTGAAAGAGTGACTCACAGGAAATGAATGGTCTATCGCTGCTGTGGAATTTTCCTTCTACCCTTGTGGCTGGCTCTCCCTCCCACTCCTGTCGAGGAGTATAATAATATTGTATAACCAATTTATGTTTTGATTTGGGGGGGTAAAAAAGTACTTTTGAGTTGGAGAAGTTGTGCTTCCATGCTCAATGCCGATTGGTGCCTAAGGACGGCCCTGAGCAGGGGATCAGCACTGCGGTTTATAAGGTTAGTGATGAAATGCACATGGAAATGCTGGAGGGGCTCTGCTGGTCTCGCAAAGTTAGTGGGCTTGCTTTTATCCAGTCACCGAGACACCGCCGGCCACCCGCCCCTCCCGTTGTTCACTCACCGCAGGTGGCACTGGTATTTCGGAGCCCCCTCATCCTCGCAAATCCTCATGTCACCGCTGGCTCCCAGTAACCACCGCACGTGTCACCCCGGCAGCGGGGACGACTCTGGCCCACACTGGACACGGTAAACACAATCTTGTGGGGAGTCGTGGCTCGGGCCCCCTCACCCTCTGGGCCCTGTTTAATGCTTAATCTGCGAGTCTTGTGGCCCCTGCACCTCTTTCCTGATGGCAGCAGCGAGAACAGAGCGTGTGCTGGGTGGTGTGGATCCTTGATGATCACTGCTGCTCTCCGACGGCAGCATTCCCTGTAGATGTTCTCAATGGTGGGGATGGTTTTGCCTGTGATGTCCTGGGCTGTGTCCACTACTTTTTGCAGGGCTTTACGCTCAGGGGTATTGGTGTCCCCAGGTGATGCAGCCAGTCAGCACACTTTCCATCACACCTCTGAAGAAGTTTTCCATGGTTTCAGGTGTTATATCAAACCTCCGCAAACTCCTGAGGAAGTAGAGGCGCTGACGTGATGAAAAAACACAAAGCTGGAAAAACTCAGCAGCTCCAGGAGTGTCTTTTATATAGCAAAGTAAAAATACTTAACCAACGTTTCGGGCTTGAGCCCTTCATCAAGGTATGACTCATTGTCATAAATAGACACAGGTACATGTGATTCATTCTGGTTTTTCCGTCAAGGATAAGCAGCAAAATTATGAGCTGACCTTAACGCAGTTCTGGTCCAATTCTCACCATTCGGAAACGTGTCCGAACTTCATGTTAAATTCTAACTCAGTGTTAAGGAAAGGCTCAATTTTAACATTTAAGAGGAATTTGGATGGGTACATGGATGGTGGGCTATGGACTGAGTTCAGGTCAGTGGGACTAGGCAATAAAAGGTTTGGCACAGACTAGAAGGGATGTATGCCCGATACGTGTTTGAAGGGTGGGTGGAAACTGGAGCCCCCAGGGAAAACCTACACAGAAGTGGGTAGAAAGTACAAACTCCTTAAAGGCAGTGAGGGATTTGAACCCCCGTCCTGGTCACTGGTGCTGTAACAGCATTACACTAACTGTGACGTCCTGAATGTTCTTGAGCTCACTATTTGCTGGAGTGATGTGAATCAGGACTCCAGGAAGACACAAGAGTAAGGAGTGCAGATATTGCTCTGCACGGAACTGACATGGATTTAATGGGACAAATAGCCTGCTTCTGTGCCATTATTCACGTTTGTATTTTAATTGGATAGCTGGGTCTGAAATAATCTTGTATGCGATTAATTGTATGGCAAATGCCAGAAAATCCTCATGACGCAAACCAAAGTTACTTCTGATAAGAGCTTAGCACACAATTAGGAAAAGGGTGGATTTCCTCTGGCAGATTAGGACTTCCGACAATGTGCATTGAGGTTCAAGGCCACAGTAACCATCCTGTAGAGTCGACTCCTGCATTTCTTCTCAACCTGGGGTGTTCTCCCCATTTCTGGTGCCCGGCACCGGTCCTCTGCCCCCCCCCCCCCCCCCCACAGAGTCTGCAAGCCCTCATGGTCTACTGCCCGGCAGAGAGGCACCTTGGGCCCAGACCTTCGTTGGTTCCTTCTGGCAGGCCCTTTAAAGTCTGTACAGAGCTGTCGGCATTAGGATCGGGCAGTATGATGTAATGCTGGAACGCTGTTAACTTTTAAAATATTTTTATTGGTGTTTTACAATATAAACAATTGAACTGTACAATTGTACAATGTGCTACAAGATTTGGGGAAAAAAAATTAAAACATGGAAATTGAGTGAGTAGGTTTGCGGATGACACAAAGATTGGAGGAGTTGTGGGTGGGGCTGAAGGTTGTAGAGGTTGCAAGCGAACATAGACTGGATGCAGAGTTGGGCAGAAAAGTGGCAAATGGAGTTCAATCCGGACAAGTGTGAGGTGACGCATTTTGGCAGGACAAATAGAAAAGCTGAGTACAGGGCTAATGGTCGGTTAATTAAGAGAATGGATGAACAGAGGGATCTTGGGGTTCATGTCCGTACATCCCTCAAGGGAGTTGCTCAGGTCGATAGGATAGTTTAAAAAGCCTATGGGATTCTGGGCTTCATTAATAGGGGGATTGTGTGTAAGAGTAGAGAAGTCATGTTACAGCTTTCAAAGTCTCTGGTGAGACCACATTTGGAGTATTCCGTCCAGTTCTGGTCTCCTCATTACAGGAAGGATGTGGAGGCTAAGGAGAGGAGATTTACCAGGATGTTGCCTGGATTGGAGGGCACATCTTATGAGATGAGATTGGCAAAGCTGGGACTTTTCTCTTTGGAGCGTAGAAGCATGAGAGGGGACTTGATTGAGGTTTACAAGATTATGACAGGTTGGATAGCCAATACCTGTTTCCTAGGGTGGGAATAACAACCACTAGAGGACTTAAGTATAAGATTAAGGGAGGGGAGACATCAGGGTACGTTTTTTCCACACAGAGAATTGTTGAGGCCTGGAATGCCCTGCCAGGAGTGGTGGTTGAGGCTGGAACATTAGGGACCTTTAAAAGACTATTAGATGGGCATATGGATGAAAGGAAAGTCGAGGGTTATAGGGTAGGAAGGGTTTAGCACTTTTATACCATTTGGCACAACATGGATGGCTGAAGGGCCTGTACAATGCTGTCGTGTTTTATATTTAATTATACAATATTCTCATAATAAGGAAATCCAGAACACAGTCATAACAATAAAATAAGATGTAACAACAAAAAATTTCAAAACCCCATCCTCGAAGCAAGGTTGAAAGTTGGCGTGTACGAATCAAAGGACACCTACTTGGAGAGAGACAGCACTGCGCCAAAATTCCAGAACAACCTTAAATCTTAAGATGATGATAATAGTCCATAATTGGGCCCCATTCTTTTGGAATTTAACATTTGAATCCTTGATAGCTTATCTAATTTTTATTCTAGCGTTAAACAAGCCATAGTATCTCTTAATCACGTCGGTGGAGTATTATCTTTCCATTTAATCAAAATTGCACGTCTGGCTACCAAAGGTAAAATTCGGCTCTGAATTAAAGGGCAAGGTTCCAATTTTACCGATTAATGTTTGAAAAACATCTTTCCAAAATTCTTCTAGGTCAGGGCAGGTCCTGAACATTTGAACTAAAGAAGCATCATCACCTATTTTACATTTGTCACATAAAGGATTTATATCTGAGTAGAAATGAGACAATTTAACTGTAGACATATGTGCTCTATGGACCACTTTAAATGGCAGTAAACAATGCCATGCACAAAAGGAAGTCATGTTAATCAAATTAAAAGTGGAGTCCCAAATGTGCTTCTGATAGGCTATTTGTTGACTTAATGTTGACATGAAGACTTTGGCTAAAGTATTGGAGAATATTTTTGCTATCAATCATTTCTGACGCTCAAACTGGCTTTATTAAAAATTGTTATTCTTATTTTAATATACACTATTTATTTAATATTTTATGTTATCCCCCACTCCTGTGTTCTGTGAATGTCTTCTTTCTTTAGGTGCAGAGAAAGCTTTTGATTAGGTGGAGTGGGGTTATTTATTTATGACCCTGGAAAAATGTAATTTTGGACCATGTTTTATTAAATGGATTAAATTATTATATTTATGACCCACTGCTTCAATTCTTACTAATTTACAGCAATCCAAACCTTATAATTTTCAACGGGGTACTCGTCAAGACTGTCCTTTAAGTCCATTACTTTTTGACTTGATCTTAGCAATGACCCTTCAAGAGCATAGAGACTTTACAGGGATTTACAGGAAGGGCATTGAACATAAAGTTTCCTTAAAGCAGATGAACTTTTGCTTTTTTATCTAATCCAGATGTTTCTTTATCAAGCAAATTAGCTTTGTTATCTCAGTTTAGGACACAAGTTGAATCTGATGAGTGAACTTTTACCTCTAAACAGTCCTTTACCAAGGTATTTTAATTTTCCTTTTAAACTTATGAAGGATCCATTTACTTATCTTGGTATTACAATTGCAAGGAGCTCTAAACATCTTTTTAAGGAAACATTTTCTATTTTATTTAAACATGTTAAATTATTCCTATGGAGATGGTCACCTTTATCTATCTGCATCAGTTCTATTAAAATGAAAATTTTTCCTACATTTTTGTATCTTTTCCAATCTATACCAATTTTCATTCCTAAATCTTTTTCGATTCACTTGATTCGCTTATATCATATATATGGCATGGAAAACACTCCCATTTAAATAGTTCATCTTCAGAAAGCTAAAAGGAACAGAGGATTGGCATTTCCTAATTTTGGATTTTATTAATGGGTGGTCAATATACGTAACTTGATCCTTTTGCTACAATTTGATAATCGTGTTGACCACTCCACATGGGTAGACATGGAACTTAATTTTGTTAAGACTACTTCCTCGTTCGCAATTCTAGGATTTTCCTTATCTTCTTTTTTGTAAGGTTGAAAACAACTGTTTTCATCATCCCTAATTGACTCGTTATGTTTCACGGTTTCAGACGGTTTCAGAACTCCAAGGAAAATGGGCCAATTATCATTTTTCTCAAGCAAAATATTTCAGTAACAATTGGGTCTGGAGCAGTGGTTCTCAACCTTCCCTTCCCACCCACATCCCACCTTAAACAATCCCTTACTAACCACAGAGCACCGATGGCATAGGAATTACCTAAAGTGGATGTGAGTGGGAAGAAAAAGGTTGAGAACCACTGGTCTAAATTAACTGTTAACCCAATAATTAAACATAGTTTGAGAATATGGGCACAATGTAGAAGGTTTTTTTTTTGGATTTCAGAGTTTCCTATTACATCCAATCACCTTTTTCTACCTTCTTTACAAGACCCGGGGAGAACATACAAACTCCATACAGGCAGCGCCGGGTTCACGCATGGGTTGCTGGCAGCTGTGGCAGTGCCGTGCTAACCATGTCGCTCTACCTGTGCCATTGACCCCTGAGATTAGCAGATATTTTACCCTGTTGAGCCCTTGGTTTGTGGTCCTCGGTTAAATGTCCTCTCGGACTCTTAGTTCCCAAGGAAACTACCTCAGTCTCAGCAATCCCTCCTCGTAACTGTAATTTCCCAGACATGCCAATAGCCTCATCACTCAAATTGGTGAAAATTGTGATTCCAGAATAGTTTGCAGTGCAGCATCCCATTTGAAAGGCAGCGCCCCCTAACAGTGTGGTACTCCCTAGGTATTGTTGTGGAGCATCAGTTGGCGCCTCTGCGCGATCGTCTCTGGAGTGAGTTTTGAACCCTCAGCTTTCTGAGTCAGTGCTACCCACCGTCCTTACTTGATGCTTGGCCCAGGGTGAGAGGCTGAGGGATGGCCATACCAGAGTTGTTAGTTTCAGAGGCTCAGGCCTGTGAAGGACCACCTCCCAACATCCATCACTGGCGAATCTGGCACTTCAGCTAGGCGTGGAAGGCTCCTGGTCGTGTCAGAGGGGTCGGATCTGGAGCTCGGGCGGCCAATGAATCAAAGAGGAATCTGCGCGCCTGCAGAGGCTGCAGGGGCGTCCAGAGACACTGAGCGTCTCTTAAGGGACTCTCTTTTGCTTCTCTTTCTCCTATTGTTAGGGGCACCGGGCTCATGGCAGTTAAAGGATATCATGTATGTAGCATTTTTAATGTATCATTACATAGAAACATAGAACATTCCAGCACAGTACAGGCCCTTCAGCCCTTAATGTTGTGCTGACCTATATATTCCCACCAAAAAAAACCTGAACCCTTCCTATCTCATAACCCTTTATTTTGTTTCCATCCACCTGCCTGTCTATGAGTCTCTTAAATGTCCCCAATGTTCCAGCCTCCACCACCACCCCTGACAAGGCGTTCCAGGCTCCCACAACTCTCTGTTTTTAAAAAAAAACTTACTTCTGACATCTCCCCTGAACGTCCCTCCCTTCACTTTGTACAGACGTCCTCTGGTGTTTCCTATTCCCGCCCTGGGAAACGGGTGCTGGCTGTCCACCCTATCCATTAAGTCTCCTCTCATCCTTCTACACTTCAGAGAGAAAAGTCCCAGCTCTGCTAACCTTGCCTCATTAGACATTTTCCAATCCAGACAACATCCTGGTAAATCTCCTCTGCCCCCTCTCCATAACTTCCACATTCTTCCTGTAATGAGGTGACCAGAATTGAACACAATACTTAAAGTGCAACATGACCACTCGACTCTTGAACTCAATCCCCGACTAATGAAGCCCAGCATCCCATAGGCCTTGCCTGGCAATAAAAATAATCTTGAATTTGCCCTCATCTCTCCCTTTCTGGGTCTCCCTGTCTACTGATGGGATTCACAGTTGTTCAGCAAATTTCTTGAAGAATTCGTTCCTCGAAACACATCCATGATATAATTTTGTGATTATAAATCACAGATTTTTTAATGTTTTGTGAGGTAACTTTGGGGAATATATGCATTAAGGGATTGTTTTATTTTAGGGCAGTTATTGAGCTGTGCACTAGAGATGTGGGCCAAAGTTTCCACTTGCATTCTGGTTCTGTTCTTGGCATTTACCTGATTGTAAAGCATGACCTTCTTTTGGCTGGACAAGTGAGGAGGTCTCTCCAAGGCAACTCTAAACTTGTACCGCTGAAGAATTTGACACATCAATAGAAATATCTCTTAAAAAGGCTCACTATTTCTTAAAGCTTCATGGCAGATTTGTGATTACACTCCAAAACTTTGAATTTAATAGGATCCACAATCTCGTTCATTTGCATTTTGAACTCTTCATCTTGTACATCGGCTGTGCTCATTTCCAACGTGCGTGCGTGCGAGTATCTGTTTTACACACACACACACACACACACACACACACACACACACACACACACACACACACACACACACACACACACACACACACACACACACACACACACACACACACACACACACACACACTACAGAGATTGGTAGATGCCGAATAAGCACATTTTCCGGTAGCTTCAGACAGTGTGTTGTATGAATGGAAACTAATGGCGAGGCGCGCCAATTTTAAACTTCTGTATTTTTTTTGTTGTTGCTGGTTGTTTGAATTGGGGGTAATGGGAATTTTACTGTATCTTGAACCAGCGACTTAGAATGTTCTAATGACCTTGAAAGCAGTCGTTTAAAAAGACTTGGAATTGGCATTGGTCAAGGCTATCCACCGGGAGGAATGGACTGTCTTTATTACTGGATATATTGTTGCTGCCCCACACAATAAACAGCAATGTTCTAACCAAAAAGATGTTGAAAAGCTTTAAGATGCGTTCTGTGGACAACACAAGCAGAAAATGCCTTTATGAAAGACAGGTGGACCACTCCAAGGCCCTTTGGTTCTCCACGTAAATGCAGTGTGAGATGTAAAACCTTAATTCTTAACGTGGCATGTAGCATCGTGTGGCTGTCTATACTTTTGTACTCTGAGGGTGTATCCAATTTGTTGTGTTGTGTGTAGAATGACCTGCAGGTCTTGTCCAGCATACATGTTGACATGGGTCTGTGTTCTGTCAGCTGCATACATTGTGTACGGTGACCTATGGGTCTGTATATATTCAGAAGAGGATCACGTACATTAAGCTATGTGCAGTGAGTTGCAAATGTCGAGTGGGCTGTGAGTTTGTACAATGAGTTGTGTGCAAGAGGTATAGTGTTCTGAATGTCCATGTGGGTCTGTGTACAGTGACCTCCAAACAGCTTTTCAGATTTATTGTCAGAGTACATACATGACATCACGTACAACCCTGAGATTCCTTTTCCTGTGGGCCAGGCAGAATTGGTAGTGCAAAAAACTGTACACAACGTACACATGTAAACAAATAAAGAAATGTAAACAAACTGTGCAATACAGAGAGAATAAAAAAGTCAATAAAGTGCACAAGTCAGAGTCCTTAAATGAGTTTGCAATTGAGGTGTCTGATGGTGGAGGGGGAGCAGCTGGTCCTTAACCTGGTGGTGTGAGTCTTGTGGCACCTATACCTCTTTCCTGATGGCAGCAGCGAGAACAGAGCGTGTGCTGGGTGGTGTGGGTCCCTGATGATTGCTGTTGCTCTCCAACGGCAGCATTCTCTGTAGATGTTCTCGATGGCGAGAAGGGTTTTGCCTGTGATGTCCTGGGCCAAGTCCACTCACTTTTGGAGGGCTTTACGCTCAGGAGTAAAACATGAAAGTCTGCAGACACTGTGGATGAAGTAAAAGCACAATGCTAGAGAAACGCTTTACGCTCAGTCGTATTGGTGTGCCCTTTCCAGACCGTGCTGCAGTCGGTCAGCACACTTACCACCATTGTTTGAGCCACTGAGTTCCTCCCAAGTTTGTTTTTCACTCCATAGCTTTTTCTGTTCATTTGGGACGGCATGGTTGGCGTAGCAGTTAGCACAACCCTTTTACAGCGCCAGCGATCGGGACCGGAGTTTGAATCATGCTGTCTGTGAGGAATTTGTAACTTCTCCCCATATCTACGTGGGTTTTCCCTGGGGGCTCTGGTTTCCTCCCACTGTTCAAAACGTACCAGGGGTACCCCATTGTAGGTCAATGGGGTATAACTTAGGCGGCACGGGCTCGTGGACCAAATGGCCTGTTACTGTGCTGTATTTCTAAATTTAACTTTAAATTTAAATTTCAGCTTCTGTTCAGTTTTTATTTGTCTCAGTCATTATATGGTGCCACGTGTGATCGTATATAATTCATTTTAAAAAGTGCTTCTTTGTTAGCTGTCTGAGAATTCTTCAAATCCAATTAATTGCTCAGCTAACTTAACAACTATTGGGTGTCAGGGACCCCTCTGAACTGATGCTCGTCAGCAGTAAGTGCAGGAAAAGAGGAGGTCCTCACCCCAGAGTATCCACAACCTTTGCGGGGAGCTCTGTTCAGTGACAGCTGATGGTGCTGAGCACCTGAGACTGCTACAGGACAAAAACAAAAGTCCATTCTTCCTGTTGTGCCGCACACAGCATCTTTCAGCTGTTCCCGTCGGGGAAGAGATCCAGGATCACCAGGCTGAGGAACAGCTTCTTCCCATGGGCAGGGAGAATGCTGAATGACCAAAGGGACTGGACACACTAACTACCTGAGACTCTCATTCATAAAACAACATTTATCTGTATAGATGAAATACTTGTCCTGCATATGTATGTATGTGTGCTATGACTGGGTGTGAGTCTGCATGTTTTACACCGAGGACTGGAGAACACTGTTTCGTCGGGTTGTACTTGTACAATCAGATGACAATACCCATGCCAGCTCTAATCCTACTCTGCAAGTCTTCTGCCACAGCCCTGCTCATCTCTCCTCTTTAAGTAAAAACACAGAAATGCTGGAGGAACTCGGCAGATCTTGCAGCATCCACAGGAGGTAACGATATATTGCTGGCATTTTGGGTCTGAGTCCTTCTTATCTACACTTGCTGTGGATGCTGTGAGACCGGCTACGTCCCTCTAGTAGTTCTCTGTTTTTGCTCCAATCACAGCATCTGCAGACTTTCATGTTTCACTCCTCTTCAAGATTATTGTACTGAACACATTCAGATACTGTTGCCAGGGGTCCCACTTGTACCGTGGAGAGCATTCTGGCTGGTTGCATCACTGCCTGGTACAGAGGCACCAACTCTCAGGACAAGAACAAACTCCAGAGGGTTGTTAACTCTCTGTGACACCACAGGCACCAGACTTCCCTCCATCGAGGACATCTTCAAGAGGTGGTGTCTTAAAAAAGCAGCCTCTATCCTCAAAAAACCCAGGCCGGGCCCTCTTCACTCTGCTACCATCGGGGGAAAAGGTCCAGGATCCTGAAGACGAGCACTCAGTGGCACAAGGACAGCTTCTTCCCCTCCGCCATCAGATTCCTGAATGATCAATGAACCACAAACATGGCCTCACTTTGACTTTTCGTGCACTATTTTTATTTATTTTTTGAATGATGGATTATAGAAATGTTTGGACTGTGACGCTGCCGCAAAACAACAAATTTTGTGACTTGTTCCTGACACTAAATTCTGATTCTGATCAAACGCTCCATTATTCAGGTAAATCAGACTATATTTGGCTCTTGAAAGAAATGCTGTAAACCTGATCATATGCTTGGCTTACGGTCTAACTTCTTGCAAAGATCCTTTGGCCAGGAGTGTCAGCCAAATGTGAGAGCACAATTATTTAACGTTCTGTTTGTATATGCAGTTGAAAGGGAAGTGAAGGATTGCACATCAGCTGAATCTTTGCCATGGCCAAAGTAAATGTGGACCTTAGCAAAGCCGAGAATTTTTGCCTCATCCCGACCATTGGGGAACTTGGACACGCTCCTGACTGCCCAGGGAGCTGGGAATTGGTTAATGGCACACTTGCTTCATTCCGTTGTATTGCTGGCTTAAAGAAATAGGCTTTGAGTCTCACAGCATAGGGCACGTTCTGAGAGGAAACGTGTTAATGATTGACCTCAACGAGACTGAACCTGTTTCACCCTGTGTTTTGAGAGAGCTGTCCAAACATTTCCAGCCAGTAAATGTTTTGACACACACACACACACACACACACACACACACACACACACACACACACACACACACACACACACACACACACACACACACACACACACACACACACACACACTTCATCTGCTGAGTGTAACAGCAGTCTTTGCTTGCCAACAGCTTCAAACCATCGCTGTGATTGGCCCAGACATTGGCTCAGGATGCACAATGAGGTGCTGGATATGTCGTGGCAAACACCTCAAGAGCAAGCAAGGATTCCTTTTAACAAAGAAATCCTGCCCGCTCTCCGCACGTGCAAGAGAGCCACCATTAGCCGTGAGAAGGAAGCCCAAAGCACACAAGCAGTTCGATGTGCGAGAGTCTCCATTTTCTTAGAGCAAATGTCAGGGCCATGATCACCTTAAAAGCAACACTTCATCAATTTTGGAAAACTTGAGAATTCAGTTAATACATCAGGCAGCAGTGAGTCTGCTAACTGGTCAGAATCTTCTGCTTGTATCCCATTTTCTGCTGAGAGAAACATGATGGGCTGCAGATGCCGTGATTGTAGTAAACTCACCGAAATGCTGGAGGAACTCAGCCGGTCTCGCAGTGTCCATAGGAGACAAAGATATATCGCTAACGTTTCGGGCCTGAGCCCTTCTTCAAGAAAAAATCAGAAGCAGGATATATCAGAATGTCTCAGAATTCAAGCAATGGGGGAGGAATCCAGACCAAAGTGATCTCAGTCAACTAGTTCCTGTCCATCTCCCTTTTCCCCCCAAACTCTGGCACCAACATTCTGTAACTATTTGCTTTGATCACGCACTTACAACTCTTGTATCAAGAAATATCGCAGCCCCTGTTACTATTGGCAAGGAAATGGGACGGGGAATTGAAATGGGCAGCCATTGGGAGATTCCCGCTGTTGCGGCCAACGGAGCCGAGGTGCTCAACGAAGCGATCTCCCTATCTGCGCCCGATGTAGAGGAGACCATTTAAAATCGGCCAGTCTTTCTCAGTCTCTCCTGTAGGATACCCTCCCTCAGCCCAGGAGCAGTCGTCCAGACTATTATCGCTGTGAACCATCTGGGAGAAATAGGATCGATGAAAATGTTCTAGAGCAGTGGTTTTCAGACGTTTTCTTCCCACTCACATCCCACCTTCAGTAATTCTTCTGCCATCAATGCTCTGTGATTACTAAAGGATTGCTGAAGGTGGGATGTGAGTGGAAAGAAAATTTTTGAAAACCACTGTTTTAATCGTCCCTCATGGACTCGTTATGTGCCCAGTTTCGAACTCCAAAGGAAATGGGACAATGACAATTTTTCTCAAGCAAAATTTCTCAGTAACATCTCCACCGATCTACTTTATCCCCCATCCCTTAATTCCCCCACGATGTAAAATCTATCCAACCTGGTCTTAAATCTATTTACTGAGGTCGCCTCCACTGCTTCAATGGGCAGTGAATTCCACAGATTTCCCCCCCCCCCCCCCCTGGGAAAAGCAGTTCCTCCTCATCTCCATCCTAAATCTACTCCCCTGGATCTTGAGGCCACGTCCTCTAGTTCTGGTCTCCCCTGCAACTTACTGACCTCTATCTTATCCATGCCTTTCTTTGTTTCTACAAGATCCCCTCTCATTCTTCTAAATTCAAGTGAGTCCAGTTGCAGATGGTTGAAGTGATTTGTGAATTCTGGAACACAAACATCTGTCATGTGGGGGGTCACCTGTATCTGTTAAATTCAAGTTAAATTTACATCTTGGATATTGGCCAGTTATGTGAGTCTGTTCCATTCATAGAACAGTACAGCCCTTCAGCCCAATTTTTTTGCACTAGGATAACTGTGAATATTGATTCAGGATTCAAGATTATTTTATTGTTATGTTCTTTCTCCTTCTTTGGCTTGGCTTCGCGGACGAAGATTTATGGAGGGGGTAAAAAGTCCACGTCAGCTGCAGGCTCGTTTGTGGCTGACAAGTCCGATGTGGGACAGGCAGACACGATTGCAGCGGCTGCAGGGGAAAATTGGTTGGTTGGGGTTGGGTGTTGGGTTTTTCCTCCTTTGCCTTTTGTCAGTGAGGTGGGCTCTGCGGTCTTCTTCAAAGGAGGTTGCTGCCCGCCAAACTGTGAGGCGCCAAGATGCACGGTTTGAGGCGATATCAGCCCACTGGCGGTGGTCAATGTGGCAGGCACCAAGAGATTTCTTTAGGCAGTCCTTGTACCTTTTCTTTGGTGCACCTCTGTCACGGTGGCCAGTGGAGAACTCGCCATATAACACGATCTTGGGAAGGCGATGGTCCTCCATTCTGGAGACGTGACCCATCCAGCGCAGCTGGATCTTCAGCAGCGTGTTATGTATAAAACAGAAAATGTCATATTACATAAAATTTCCTTTAGTCCACTGTAAGGCAGACAAAGATTCGCCATCAGCAGAAATTTCCTGGTGCCCCATTACTATCAGAGAAAGAGAAGCAAAAGAGTCACTGAGTGTCCATGGATTTGCCTCCCATGCTTCTGCAGATACACGGCCTTCAGTCCAAACCACTGGCAACCTGAGCTCCAGATGCACACAATCAGGAACCCTCCAGTGCCCTCTCGCATTCTGGTTCCGATACCTGATACCCCTTCAGCCGGTCTCGAGTCCACAGCCTGGTGTGACTCCCTTGAGTCACAGCAGCCCGTAGACTGCTAGGCTCCTCACCTTGTGTCGCCAGCAGCCCCGATGCCGCCTGCGTGCTCTTCAGTATCTGAGCCCCTCGCTAGTCCACCGCCGCGGGCGCCGTCTCGTGGGTCATCTCCTCTGCTTCTCCTTCTCAAACTGGGGGACGGTCTCCCTGCTTTCTGGTGCCCTGCGCCAGTCCTCTGCTTCCCCGGAATCTGCAACCCCTTGTGGCCGCTGCCAATCACAGGTGCCGCTATCTTGGGTGGTATTTTAAAATAAACCCCCATTGGCTCCTTTAATGGGTCATTCAAACCCAGTACGGAACCGACGGCAGTCGGACTGGGTATTTGGACACCGTGGGGGAACACTGAGGCTTCGCTCTCCGCGGGTTTGCACCAGAGGCAGCAGCTCCAGCAGTGCTGCCATTTTAAAAATTAAATCCTTTTGTTATATTTATTATTTTTTTTGTATTTATTGTCTCTTTTGGACAACACAATTGGCGTAGCGGTTAACTCAATGTCATTACAGCGCCAGCGACCGGAACAAAGTTCAAATCCCGCGCTGTCTGTCAGGAGTTTGTACGTTCTTCCTGTCTCTGCGTGCGTTTTCCCCAGGTGCTCTGGTTTCTTCCCACTGTTCGAAACATACCAGGGGGTGGAGGTTCATTGGGCGTCATGGGCTTGTGGGCCGTAAGGGCCTGTTACCGTGCTGTATGTCTAAATTAAAAATTTTAATTTAATTCAATAAAGTCTACTGTTAAGTTGGTTTTGTAGTTTCTATTTTACAAAGTACCTATTCAGTTGCAGCAAGTAAGAATTTTGGTGTGTATACATTTTACAATGTGTACAACCACAAATATGACCATATGCAGGATTTGTGCCTTGCTGGTGATGCTATCGTTTATTGACCATCATGTTACCTCGATCTGTGGCCACCAGTGAGTCTGCAATTACATATGCCAGCCCTCAGAACAGCAGATTTCTTTCCCCGAAGGCCATGAGTTGAACCAGATGGGCTTTTACGAGAACCCAAAAGCTTTTATAGTGACTGCTAATAAGCCAGCAATTTCTTGGTGTTCCCAGATTTTTTAAAAAATCTTTTTTTTAACAACCTTGAATTTAAATTCCCCAGCCATCACCGCAGGGGGTTTGAATGTGTGTCTCTGGATCAAAGATACAGATCTTTATTTATTTTTAACTTCCAGTCCAGGAAGTCCAGGATCTTACCCTCTCCGCCATTGTGTCCACCCCACTGAATCGTTGGAGCTCAGCCTCACCTTCCCCCATCAATCCACTGGAATGCAAAGGCTTCAGACCTGAGAGTCCCTCTTATCTCACTCCGAATAGTGTCACCAATTGGCCCCTGGGGCTGCACTGGGCTTTCATGACAGAATGAACCAGATGGGCTGGGAACTGATCGAAGTTGAACTGACGTGCTTGGAATTTGTAGGCATTGACTCCACGGTCTTGACAGAGTTCCTACGTGACATCACATGAGATTATTTTTCCTGTGGGCCAGGCAGAATTACCACTTAGTGGTAGTGCAAAAAAAAAACTGTACACAATGTACACATGTAAACAAATAAAGAAATATAAACAAGCTGACTGTGCAATACAGAGAGGGGAAAAATCAATAAAGTGCACGAGTCCCTGATTGAGTTTGTCATTGAGAAGTCTGATGGTGGAGGGGGAGCAGCTGTTCCTAAACCTGCTGGGGCGAGTCTTGTGCACCTACACCTCTTTCCTGATGGCAGCAGCAAGAACACAGCGTGTGCTGGGTGGTGCGGATCTTTGATGATTGCTGCTGCTCTCCGACGGCAGCGTTCCTTGTAGAAGTTGTCAATGGTGGGGAGGGTTTTGCCTGTGATGTCCTGGGCTGTGTCCACTACCTTTTGGAGGGTTTTTCACTCAGGGGTATTGGTGTCCCCATACCAGACCGCGATGAAGCCGGTCAGCACACGTTACACCACACATCTGTAGAGATTTGCCAGGGTTTCTGGTGTCGTACCGAACCCCCACAAACTCCTGATGAAGTAAAGGTGCTGACGTGGAATGGAGCCACAATGGAAGCAGCAGAGGCCCTGTTCTCTTTAACCCTTTGGACTCTGTGTTCCGGTTTTCAGGGACCACCAGCAAGTGCATATACTCCGTTTTCTGGGACTGGTTTTACACCCAACCTCCATTTGGTTTGTACTGTAGTTTAACCATGGACCTAGTCCAGAGTATATATTATGAAAGGTTAAAAATGGCTTGAGTTCAAGGGGTTAATGAGGGAATTCCTGTCAAGTAAACATCATTTATGAGCTCCAGTGATCTGTAAGACCATAAGATCTAGGAGCAGAACTAGGCCATTCGGCCCATCGACTTTTCTCCACCATTCCATCGTGAGCTGATCCATTCTCCCATTCAGCCCCACTTTCTAGTCTTCACCCCATAACCTTGGATATCCTGACTATTTAGATACCTACCAACCTCTTCTTTAAATACATTCAACGACTTGGCCTCCACGGCTGCCCGTGTTAGCAAATTCCAGAGGTCCACCACCCTCTGGCTGAAGAAATTCTGTGTTTTAAATGGGAGCCCTTCAATCCTGAAGTTCTGACCCCTTGTCCAAGACTCACCTACCATGGGGAAACAACTTTCTACACCTACTCTGTCCAGGCCTTTCAACATTCAAAATGCCCCTATGAGGTTCCCCCCCTCGTCCTTCTGTATCCAACGAGTCCAGTCCAAGAGCCGACAATCATTCCTCATTTACTAACCTTTGCATTCCTGATATCATTCTGGTAAATCTTCTCTGAATCCTCTCCAATGTCAGCGCATCCTTCCTCAAATAAGGAGCCCCCAACTGTACCCTGTACTCCAAGTGAGGCCTCACCAGTGCCCTATAGAGTCACAACATCACATCCCTGCCCTTGTATGTTATCCCTCTAGAAATGAATGCCAACATTGCATTGGCCTTCTTCCCCACCAACTCAGCCTGGAGGTCAACCTTTTGGGTAACCTGCACAAGGACTCTCAAGTCCCTTTGCAGCTCCAAATTTTGAATAAGTCTGCCTGTTTATTCCTTCTACCAAAGTGCATGGTCGTACACTTTCCAACATTGGATTTAATTTGCCACTTCTCATCTGTCCAAGTTGCTCTGCAGCCTCTCTACCTCCACCTGTCTTTGTATCATCCCTTTGTCAGTGCAGATACATTGAATGTATCCTCTGTGCCCAGCATCCTAACTGCTGCAAGCATCCCGATGGCACTCTCCTGCTCTCTCTATATTGTAGAACAGTTTAATCTCTTGCCATGCAGCCTTCTTGCTGAGATAAATGGGCTATTGTTCAGACATGGTCCCCTTTGAAAAAATTCACACCCATTAGCTGTTTATGCTTCGAGAAAGTCAGGTCATCCTTGGGCCGAGGCCTTTCAGAAGGAGGCCCATCGAGTCTGCCCCGCCATTCTCATCATGAGCTGATCCATCCACCTACTCAGCCCCTCTCCCCGGCTTTCTCCCCATATCCCTTGATGCCCTGACTAATAAAATACCGGTCTTAAATACACCCCACAACCTCACTTCCACAGCCACCTGTGGCAACAAGTTCCACAGACTCACGACCCTCTGACTAAAGAAATGTTTCCACGTCTCTGTTTTAAATGGATGCCCTTTTATCCTGAAGTTGTGCCCTCTTGTCCTAAACTCCCCGACCGTGGGAAACGTCCTCATCACATCTACTCTGTCCAGGCCTTTCAGCATTCGAAATATCTCCACGAGGTTCCCCTCCCTCGTCCTTCTGTACCCCAACAGGTCTAGTTCAAGAGCCGACAAACATATACTATCCTTTTCATTCCTGGTATTATTTGAGTAGCTTGAATGCATCCCAAATTAACCAATTGCTTTGGGCACAAGATCTCTTCTGATCTCCAAGACCATCGCAGCTGAGGCGTAATAAGAGTATAGTTACAAGAAATGTGAGGCTGGCTCTTTTCCTTTGCAATTTTAAAGTGGTAAATCCTGTACCCTGGAAATTCGTGTGTTCTATGATTGAAAATTGATTTTCCTTTTGTCCCCCAGAAGGAGACTCAATACATCTCCCATGATGGGACGTTCCTTTAAGCCAATCAGGAGCATAGCAGAGTGGGTTGCATTTGAGGCGATTTCTTTGTTAATTACCCACAGGGTGATGCCCTGCCTTCTACATTTCCCTTCTGATGCACCATGGGGCAAATAGGAGCAAGTTGCCCTGGGAGTGAGTGTCACTGGGATGGGCTGTGTGTAGGCGAGCCCCAGACTTGTTGTTTATTCTTTTCGATTTCTTGGAGGTCTCCCTAAATCCTGCACCATATCTCGCCGTTGATGCCACCAGCAAGCTCCCCACACACCCCCCCCCCCCACCGCATCATCCCTCTGACTCCCCAATGTTAACGGCTACCCCTCTACCCCAATGACACCCCCCCCAAAGTCCCAGGGCACAATCCTTTTCTATCAACCATTCTTCTTCTCCCTAAACCGTCTTCTCTGACCGACCTGATGATGGCATTAACCCACTTCTCTGGTTTCTGCTAGACCCCTCCCCATTGTCTCTCTCTTCTTCCCCGATCTCCCTCCCTTCCCCCATCCCTCCGTCTCCTTCCCTCCAGCTTCCCACCCCCTTCCCTCACCATTCACAGAGCCGTCCCCCTCCCCCTGTTTGCTGCTGTTCCCTCCCTCCCTTATCTGCCTGTGGAACCATGCTCCTCCCCCCACCATTTTGTTCGGGTGCCTGCCTACATGTTGCTTATACTTTGATGAAGGGCTCTAGCCCGAAACGTCGGTTCTGTATCTTTACCTTTGTTTGACCTGCTGAGTTTCTCCAGCATTTTTACTTCAACCACAGGGTCTGTAGATTTTTGTGTTTTTTTTACAGGCCCTTTCAGCCCACGAACCCGTGCCGTCCAATTATACCCAATTGACCTACAACCCCCCCACCCCCACCCTGGTATGTTTTGAAGGGTGGGAGGAAACTGGAGCCCCCAGAGGAAACCCTCGCAGACACGGGGTGAGAACGTACAAACTCCTCACAGACAGCACGGGATTCGAACCCAGGTCACTGCCGCTGTTACAATGGTGCACTAATGGCTACGCCAACTGTGCCGCCCGTTTATTATGGTAATAATTCACTAGCCAAGACTAGGATGGACTGAAGTACCTATTATCAGCTTAACGAACCTTTTACTATGTGCATAATCTTGTGACTTATACAATGGCTGCAGAGGAACTGACTTAAAGTCCCTGTTAAATGACTTTAGGAACTTTACTCTATGCATAACGGCTGTGAATTATGAGTATAATGGCTGTAGAGGAACAGTCGGCGCCATGCTGATTATTGCCTGCTGGGCTGCTCAAGGCTGAGGTGCTCAAGACGGCACAAGGTAGCCATGAACCCTTAATCAATGGTGTCTCGCTCCAATATACAAGTGTACCTGATAACTACGTACAAGTAGTAAAACATGAATGTCTGCAGACACTGGTTGAAGTAAAAACACGGGCGCTGGAGAAACGCAGCAGGTCAAACAGTGTCGTTTATGTAGCAAAGATACAGACACATCACCTGATGCACCATCAATCACTCACCGCGTGTGATGCACCATCAATCACTCAGCGCGTGTGATGCACCATCAATCACTCAGGAGACTATTGGGGAGACACTAATAGGCTTTAATTCATTTGAAAGCACAGCATATACCCATTGTTCGACTGTCCTGCACTGAGGAGGGGGCTGTGGAACAGCCACCTTTATACAGGAGCCTGTGGGGAGGGGCCACAGGTACATGCCCAACCAATGGGCATGCCCGACCAGATAATTATACACGACAGTGGTTTACCACATAACTAATGTTTCGGACTTGTGCCTTTCATCAAAGTAAAACACGAAAGAAATACTGGCACCGTGGTTGAAGTTAAAACACAACGCTGGAGAAACTCAGCAGGTGATGGCATGGTTAGTGTAGCAGTTAGCGCAACAAGATAAATTTAATCTTTATCCTTGCTGTATAAAGGACACTGTTTGACTTGCTGAGTTTCTCCAGCATCGTGTTTTTAACTGTTGTATAAGAATCAGCCTCAGACCGTGTTCAGGGCTCACTTGTTTATAGATATCGAAGCAAATGAGACTGTATATCAACTGAGCAATGCAAGCTCGTGAATAAAAGGTGTATGGTTTGAAGTTCGTCAGACCCAGTTATTCCCTAGGACTGATCTGAAACAAGGATGGTGCTCCACAACGTTGGCAGAGGAACTGAAGGCCCAGTATCATTCAAAGATATTTTAATTTCTTGATGGGGGAAGGAGACAGCGTCGACAGGAGAAGGAGAGCGATGGGCCAAGTACCCTTCCTCTTCAGATGAGAGCAACATGAAGTAAAACTCAAAAGTCTGCAGACACTGTGGTTGAAGTAAAAAATGCTGGAGAAACAAAAAAGGACATACACAGTAAACGGTAGGGCACAGAGGAGTGCAGTAGAACAGAGGGATCTGGGAATACAGGTACTTAATTCCTTGAAAGTGGCATCACAGATGGACAGGGATGTAAAGAGAACTTTTGGCATATTGGCCTTCATAAATCAAAGTATTCAGTATAGGAGTTGGGATGTTATGGTGAAGTTGTATAAGACATTGGTGAGGCCAAATTTAGAGTATTGTGTGCAGTTTTGGTCACCTAACTACAGGGAAGATATCAATAAGATAGAAAGAGTGCAGAGAAGATTTACTAGGATGTTGCCCGGACTTCAGGAACTGAGTTACAGGGAAATGTTAAACAGGTTAGGACTTTATCCTTGGAGCGTAGAAGAATGAGGGGAGATTTGATTGAGGTATTTAAAATTATGAGGAGATTGACAGAGTAAATGTAGGTGGGATTTTTTCCACTGAGGGAAGGTGAGATACAAACCAGAGGACATGGGTTAAGGGTGAAAGGGGAAAAGTTCACACAGAGAGTGGTGGGAGTGTGGTACGAGCTGCCAGCTGAGGTAGTGAATACGGGCTCGATTTTAACATTTAAGAAGAATTTGAACAGGTACATGGATGAGAGGGGTATGGAAGGCTATGGACTGGGTAGAGGTCAGTGAGATAAGGCAGAAAAAAATGGTTCAGCACAGACTAGAAGGACCAAAGGGGCCTGTTTCTGTGCTGTAGTGTTCTACGGTTCTAAACTCAGGAGGTCAAACAGAGTACTTTATATAGCAAAGATAAAGAATCATAACCAATGTTTCGGGCTTGAGCCCTTCTGTCAACACGCCTGCTTCAAGAATGACCCGAATTCGAATTTTGAAAGGATGTGTGTGTTAAAAGGGATACCAATGAAGAACAACCTTTTAAAGGGATGTACAATTTATTTTCCAGCCTGTGCTCTTTGTGGATCGCCAGGCAACAATAGCTTTCTTTTATATAGCGCCTTCATGACAGCGCCCCATTGGAATCAGGTGGAGATATTGGAGCAGATGATCAAGCGCTCAGTTCAAGAGAGTCCTTAAAGAGAATTTTAACAGAGGAGAGGGAGGAAAGGAAGTTGTAGGAAGGGCACTGCAGAGCTCAGGGTCCAGGCAGCAAAAGGCATGGCTGCTCATGTGATTGGAATTACATTTGTGTATGGCAGTGAACATTGGGCACACACAGAGGAGGCGCGGTATTGAGACCGGGTGTTGACATAGCTGAGGATCTGTCCTGGAGCCTCCAAGTTGTTGCAATCACGAAGAAGGCCTCGCCAGCAGCTATACTTTGTGAGAAGTTTGAGGGGATTCGGGACGTCACCGAAGACTCCAGTAAACTTTGACTGTTGGGCCATGGAGAGCATTCTGGCTGGTTGTATCACTGCCTGATACGGAGGTACCAACTCTCAGGACAAGAATAAACTCCAAAGGGTTGTTAATTCGGCCTGCAACATCACAGGCACCAGACTTCTCTTCATCAAGGACATCGACATGAGGTGGTGTTTTTAAAAAGCAGCCTCTATCCTCAAGGA
The DNA here is from genome assembly GCF_036971445.1 of Narcine bancroftii. Lineage (NCBI taxonomy): Eukaryota > Metazoa > Chordata > Chondrichthyes > Torpediniformes > Narcinidae > Narcine > Narcine bancroftii. The sequence continues at coordinate 63,310,839 of NC_091480.1, forward strand.
CTCCCCCCGCCCACCCCACCACCACCCAGGCTATGACCTCTTCACTCTGCTACCATTGGTGGGGGGGGGGGGGGGGTGGTGGGGTGGGGAAAGGTCCAGAGCCTGAAGACAAGTACTCAGTGGCACAAGGACAGCTTCTTCCCCTCCGCCATCAGATTCCTGAATGGATAATGAACCACAGACATGGCTGCACTTTTTGTGCACTATTTATTTTTTATTGTAATGTTGTAAGATGGTTCATAATGTGAACGTTTACACTGTGAGGCTGCTGCGTGACTTGTTCCTGACAATAAATTTGGATTCTGAGACTGTAAGGGGATTTGAAAAGAGAATGAGAATTTAAAACTCAAAGGAATCATTTCATTCTCTATTTAGTTTTCTATGTAAAACTGCACTTTCAACAGCAAATGAAAGATTGGCTCATTCTAATGGATTATCGCAGTTAAACCGACCCTTCAACTCAGATTGGGAAACAGGCACTCTGATTTGGAACCTGATGCAAACTCATTCCTGTGACTTGTTTCTAAATAAAACTGAGAATTACCAGGAATTTGCAGCAGGAGAAACCCCCCCTCCTGCAGTTAAATAGTGTGGGTGTAGACAGGAAACGGGTCGGAGTTTTGCAAAGTCTATTTTGGTGGAAAGATTAATCTGCCAAGTGTCTGCGTCAGTGCTTTCACACAGGACTGCCCCGGTGGATGAGGTCTGGGGGTGGGGGAGACGCGCGGGTGGATATCAGGGGGATGTGGGACACTCTCAGGGAGGCAGGGCTGTGCCTCGGGAAGCTGTTGATCATCCCTTCTCATTCTCTAGTTGCGCTTGTGGCTCTCTATTGACCCCCTTCCTTGTCCTGCTGTTTGTGTGATGTGCTTTCATCAGGATGAAGCCTAAAAATGCTACACAGTGCCCTGGAAAGCCCGGGCGAAGCGGGGTGAGTCTTTCAGCTCTCTATTGCATTGTCCGCGTTTGATTCTTGTCCTCCAAGGCAGCCTTCGGTAAACGAAGCAACAAGTGACTGGATTATTTTGATTCCATCCCCCCCACAGGCTCGTCTCCACCCACTGCAGGCACTGATTCCAAGCTCGGGTTTCAAGGACTCCGCTTGACTTCGTCCAGTGATTGATGTTGGGTGTGTTCTGTGGTTAGGGCATTGAATCCCGAGACCTGTAGCCCATTTGCCTGCAGGTGTGCGCCTTCCAACAGCCGTGACTGGCAGCCCAGGCCTCTTGAGAGCAGCGCAGAGGGGAGGGCTGGGTCTTTAGAACTGCTGCCTTGAAGGCATTAATCCTGTCAGTCTGTGCAAGTGGACCTAAGTGGTTTGGAGAGTAATTCAAAGGAGAGCGAGGTCTTATTCTAGTGTCTTGACAAATATTCCTTCCTGTGCTGACTGATTGGCAGTTTATCCCACTGGTGTTGACTGGCTGCATGGGGACACCCATACCCCCTGAGTGTAAACCCCTCCAAAAGGTAGTGGGCACAGCCCAGGACATCACACCATCCCCACCATCGAGAACATCTACGGGGAATACTGCCATTGGAGAGCTGCAGTGATCATCAAGGACCCACACCACCCAGCACACACTTTGTTCTCGCTGCTCCCATCAGGAAAGAGGTGTAGGGGCCACAAGACCCACACCACTAGGCTCAGGAACAGCTGCTCCACCTCCACCATCAGACTCCTCAATTCGACAAACTTAATCAGGGACTCATTTAAGGACTCTCACTTTTGCTTTTACTGGTTTTTCCCCTCTCTATATTGCACAGTTTGTTTACATTTGTTTATATGTGTACGTTGAGTACAGTTTTTTTTTGCACTAACAGTAAGTGGTAATTCTGCCTGGACTGCAGGGAAAAGAATCTCAGGGCTATATGTGATGTCATGTATGTCCGCTGACAACACATCTGAAACTGAAATCTGGTTACTGGGATGTTCTTCTTTGTCTGTTGGCTACAAGCCAACACTGACTACACCAATGAAACAATCTATCATCTGCCAGTCATTTTAGGTTGTGAAAGGTTTTGCTGGAAGTCAACATCCTTTCTTCCTTTCAACTCTCATGGGTACCGAGGTCCTAGTTCAGGTCAGACGGGGATTGATGCCTGCCACCTTCTGTTGGTGACACTGGTCACAGTGATAATTGTACAGTGATTATTCAGTCTGCGCAGGGACTGACGACTGGGGCTAGTTCCTATTGGACTTGTAGGAAATGCACTCGCATGCAGCAGAGAACCCAACAACTGTCATGGAGTCGTGTAATGCTCATCATTCCCTCAGTCCACTTTTTACACTCTGCACTTTAGAATTTAAAGGTCTAAGACAGTGGTTCTCAACCCTTTTTCTTTCCACTCACATCCCACTTTAAGTATTCCCGATGCCATCGGTGCTCTGTGATTGGTAAAGGATTGCTTAAGGCGGGATGTGGGTGGGAAGGGAAGGTTGAGAACCACTGCTCCAGACCCAATATTTAGTGAGATATTTTGCTTGGGAAAAATTCTCGTTGGCCCATTTCCCTTGGAGTTCTGAAACCGTGTACATAACGAGTCAATGAGGGACGATTAAAACAGTGGTTTTCAACCTTTCCCTTCCCACCCACATCCTACCTTAAGCAATCCCTCATTAATCACAGAGCACCGATGGCCGAAGGGTTACTTAAAGTGGGATGTGGGTGGAAAGAAAATGGTTGAAAACCACTGACTTTTAGTGAAGAAAAGTGGGCCTGTGAGTCATGAGAGCAGATTCGGTTTGAGTTTTAACATTTGAGAAGAATTTGGACAGTTATGTGGATGGGAGAGGTACGGAGGGCTGCAGACCTTCCTTCCTGCCTTTTCCTCATATCCCTTAATTCCCCGACTATGTAAAAATCTATCCACCCTGACTTAAATATATTTACTCAGGACACCTCCACTGCTTCGATGGGCAGCGAATTCCACAGATTCACCCCCCTCTGGGAAAAGCAGTTCCTCCTCATCTCCATCTTAAATCTCCTCCCCTGGATCTTGAGGCCATGTTCCCTCGTTCTGGTCTCCCCCATCAATGGGAACAAGTAACCTACCTCTATCTGATCTATGCCTCTCATAATTTTATTATTCTTCTTTCTTTGGCTTGGCTTCGCGGACGAAGATTTATGGAGGGGGTAAATGTCCACGTCAGCTGCAGGCTCGTTTGTGGCTGACAAGTCCGATGCGGGACAGGCAGACACGGTTGCAGCAGTTGCAGGGGAAAATTGGTGGGTTTGGGTTGGGTGTTGGGTTTTTCCTCCTTTGTCTTTTGTCAGTGAGGTGGGCTCTGCAGTCTTCTTCAAAGGAGGTTGCTGCCCGCTGAACTGTGAGGCACCAAGATGTACGGTTTGAGGCGATATCAGCCCACTGGCGGTGGTCAATGTGGCAGGCACCAAGAGATTTCTTTAGGCAGTCCTTGTACCTCTTCTTTGGTGCACCTCTGTCACGGTGGCCAGTGGAGAGCTCGCCGTATAATACGATCTTGGGAAGGTGATGGTCCTCCATTCTGGAGACGTGACCCACTCAGCGCAGCTGGATCTTCAGCAGCGTGGACTCGATGCTGTCGGCCTCTGACATCTCGAGTACTTCGATGTTAGGGATGAAGGCGCTCCAATGAATGTTGAGGATGGAGCGGAGACAACGCTGGTGGAAGCGTTCTAGGAGCCGTAGGTGATGCCGGACCCATGATTCGGAGCCGAACAGGAGTGTGGATATGACAACAGCTCTGTATACGCTTATCTTTGTGAGGTTTTTCAGTTGGTCGTTTTTCCAGACTCTTTTGTGTAGTCTTCCAAAGGCGCTATTTGCCTTGGCGAGTCTGTTGTCTATCTCGTTGTCGATCCTTGCATCTGATGAAATGGTGCAGCCAAGATAGGTAAACTGGTTGACCGTTTTGAGTTTTGTGTGCCCGATGGAGATGTGGGGGGGGCTGAGAAATCAGACTGCTCAAACTACAGGGGAATCACGCTGCTCTCCATTGCAGGCAAAATCTTCGCTAGGATTCTCCTAAATAGAATAATACCTAGTGTCGCCGAGAATATTCTCCCAGAATCACAGTGCGGCTTTCGCGCAAACAGAGGAACTACTGACATGGTCTTTGCCCTCAGACAGCTCCAAGAAAAGTGCAGAGAACAAAACAAAGGACTCTACATCACCTTTGTTGACCTCACCAAAGCCTTCGACACCGTGAGCAGGAAAGGGCTTTGGCAAATACTAGAGCGCATCGGATGTCCCCCAAAGTTCATCAACATGGTTATCCAACTGCACGAAAACCAACAAGGTTGGGTCAGATAGAGCAATGAGCTCTCTGAATCCTTCTCCATTAACAATGGCGTGAAGCAAGGCTGTGTTCTCGCACCAACCCTCTTTTCAATCTTCTTCAGCATGATGCTGATCCAAGCCATGAAAGACCTCAACAATGAAGACGCTGTTTACATCCGGTACCGCACGGATGGCAGTTTCTTCAATCTGAGGCGCCTGCAAGCTCACACCAAGACACAAGAGAAACTTGTCCGTGAACTACTCTTTGCAGACAATGCCGCTTTAGTTGCCCATTCAGAGCCAGCTCTTCAGCGCTTGACGTCCTGTTTTGCGGAAACTGCCAAAATGTTCGGCCTGGAAGTCAGCCTGAAGAAAACGGAGGTCCTCCATCATAATTTTATACCTTTCTATAAAATCCCCTCTCATTCTTCTAAATTAGGGGTTCTCAACCTTTTTCTTTCCACTCACATCCCACCTTAAGTAATCCCTATGCCATCAGTGCTCTGTGATTAGTAAGGGATGTGAGTGGAAAGGGAAGGATGAGAACCACTGGTCTAAGAAGACTAGAATGAGGAGACATAGCTTCAGCATATGGGGAGATAAAGGTTCCATTATTGTCACGTGATACGACATTTAGAATATAACATACATGAAATTCTTTAATGCTTATCCACCGTAAGGCAGACAGAGAGTCGCCACGTTGTCCAGCGCCCCTCACAGAAACCTACAGAACCTGGTGTTCCCGGGCGGTCCCCCATCCAAGTACTGACCAGGCCTGAGCCTGCTTAGCTTCCGAGATCAGACTGACAATCTCAGGCGTATTCAGGCTATTAGATTTTAAATTTAGACATGCAGCACAGTAACAGGCCATTTCGGCCCACGAGTCAGTGCTGTCTAATTTACACCTAATTGACCTCCATCCCCAGTACGTTTTGAACGGTGGGAGGAAACTGGAGCCCCTGAGGAAAGTCCTCATGGATTCGGGAAGAACATAGAAACTCCTTGCACTATTCATCTCCGTCTGAAATACTCCTTTCTTAGGACGGAGATGAGGAGGAACTACTTTTCCAAGAGGGGGATGAATCTGTGGGATTCACTGCCCATCGAAGCAGTGGGGGCGACCTCAGTAAATATATTTAAGACCAGGCTGGGTAGATTTTTACATAGTCGGGGAATTAAGGGATATGGGGAAGAGGCAGGAAGGTGGAGATGAGCCGATCATCAAATCAGCTATGATCTCATTGAATGGTGAAGCAGGCTCGATGGGCCGGATGGCCGACTCCTGCTCCTATTTCGTATGTTCTTGTATATGGACCAGGAATGGATGGAGTTAAGCAAGAAAGCCTACAGATGCTGGGGTTGAGTGCAATACACAAAGAGACGTTACTTCTCCTTGGCCTGCGCTCTTGCCTCTGAGATGAAAGGTTGAGAAGGTTCTTTTTGGATGGGATATTAAAACAAGGTCCTACTTGCTCCCTGAAATGGGTGCAAAGAATTTTACAGTCCTTATCGCATTGTTGTTTGTGGGATCATGCTGTGCACAACATGGCTGCCATGAGGATACATTACCATGTATACTCACGTAATAGTTGAGCTTTTTGGACCAAATTTTTTGGGGGGGGGAGAGAGTTGATTTTTATATGGGTCAGCCTTTCGACCGCCTGTGTCATTCAGGACCTCAGATGGCTGGGGCCGGCTGATCAGTCTGCATTCGGGATGTCATCGGGAGCTCGGATGGGCAGGCGGTCGAGGCATCGGGAGCCCCAATGGGCAGGCGGCTGGTGGTGAAGAATCTGAGGCTTGGGAGCACAGTGGGCGATTGGGGCATCGGGAGCTCCGGCGGGCGGTCGAGGCGAGGATCCGTAGCTGGGGCATTGGGAGGTCAGAGTGGGCGGGAGGCCAGGGCTAAAAATGGAAGGGGGAGGGGTTCATATGGAAAGAACGTGACTATTGGGCCAAGAAAAGTGGGTGGGAGGGGTCAACTATTACATGAGAATATACGGTCATTCAGAAAGCACATTTGCCAAAAGTGCCCATTGGCTGCAGAATGGATTGTGGTTCCCTGAGGTTGTAAAAAGCCCGATGGGGATGGAAATTTCCTTATAGCCATCTTGTGCTCCAAACTGTGGCAGATTTGACCCCCCCCCCCCCCCCCCACAGATGCTGACTCTGTGGATACTTGTGAGATCACATTCACACCACCTGTTCCCTTGTGTTTGTTTTGACAATGAACAGACACTGAAATAGCCCCATTAAGAATAGGCTAAATATTGCTCTGAATGAAGTGTATTTCCTGTCACACAAAGTCACACAGGACGATTCAAGGGCAACAAGCAGTTTTTTTTTCCAGCCCCGCTACAAATTATTTTTGGTTCGCCAAGAGCCTTTGTCTCCTGGTTACAGCTTTGCTCCCAAATGGTGAGCTGGCGATCTGCCTCGTGGGTATGCTACAGGCTGCAGAGAGGTGCCCTCCCTGCACCAGGACACACGTCGGAGCTGGAGCCAAAGTTCAAGGTGAGGGTTCTTCTGCTTGGGTGTCCCGAATGGAAAACCAAGAGGCGTGGTGTGAGGAAGCACGCGGAATATGCCGACATGCCCTTGCGTGTGAGGGCACATGCTTGCAAGTCAGTGACCCCCTTGAGTGTCTGTGTGAATGGGAGCCTACGCATGGGCGATCATAAGGATGAGGCAAGTCAGGTGACAGCATGCAGGCTTACTTGGTGCTCGGGTTGCCGAAGTAGATAGAACAGGGGCCCGTGTGGCTGCGGAGGCTGGGAGCGCTGGAGGCGAATCTGCGTGACTCTGAGGGGACTCGCTTTTGCTTCTCTTTCTCTCGTACCCTGTAAGGGGTGCCGGGCAACACTAATAAAACACCACAGCACAGTACAGGCCCTTCCACCTTCAATGTTGTGCTGACCTATAGAATCCTACCAAAAAATAACAAAGCCCTCCCTACCCCTGTAACCCTTTAATTTTCTTCCATCTGTCTGCCTGTCTAGGAGTCTCTTAAATGCCCCCAATGTTCCAGCCTCCATCACCATCCTCCAACAAGGCGTTCCAAGCCCCCACAACCCTCTGTGTATAAAAAACCCATACCTCTGATGTCTCTCCTAAACTTCCCTCCCTTCACTGTGTACAGACGTCCCCTGGTGTTTGCGACTCCCGCCCTGGGAAACAGGTACTGGCCGTCCACCTTATCTATGCCTCTCAGAATCTATTAAGTCTCCTCTCATCCTTGTATGCTCCAGAGAAAAGTCCCAGCTCTGCTAACCTTGCCTTGTAAGACTTTTTTCCAAATCCAGGCCACATCCTGGTGAATCTCCTCTGCCCCCTCTCCATAGCTTCCACATCCTTCCTGTAATGAGGTGACCAGAACTGAACACGATACTCCAAGTCTGGTCTCACCAGAGATTTGTAGAGTTGCAACATAACCTCTGAGCTCTTGAACTCAATCCCCTGACCAATATCCTGCTAGAGCCAAAATGTGGAAGCAAGGAGTTATAACTATCGCAGAGAACTTAATTTGAGCTCAGCATTGGATGTTGTGCTTCACTGCCCCAGCTGCAGCAGGTAACTCTCTAACCAACAACACATGTAAGTGTTAATAAGGTGGACAGTCACGCAACATAGATATTTTTTTGTTACGTCGTCGGTAGGAGAGAAGTATGGAAGAAACCAAAACTTCACTGGGAAGGGGGAAAATAAACTTTGAGCAGAGTCTAAAGTTGTGGGGGGGGGGTGGGCCCAGCTGACTAAAGGTTCTGAATGGCTGGTCTAACCCCTCTACTGTCAGGCGGCAAACGGCTGTCGGAAGGAGAATATTTGATTGTGATGAAGTTGAGTTTGGACCGTCCTTTGTCTAAGAACAATCATCTATTACAAGTAAACTGGGCCATCACTGACAATCCTTAATTATGCTCCCAAAAGAGTAGCTTGCTAGACATACCTGAGTCAACCTCTTTGGGTCTGGAATCACATCGAGGGCAGACCAGGTTGTGCACGAGTGAACCAGGTGGGGTTTTATGATGAGTCAGCATTGATCAGATGGTTTTTAAAAATAATTCCTGATCATGTTCACATCTTGCTCTGGTGTCGCTCAATTTACACCCCATTCACCTACAACCCACTTCCCCCCCCCCCCCCCGGTATGTTTTTGAAGGATGGGTGGAAACCGGAGCCCCCGGGGAAAACCCACGCAGACATGGGAGGGAGAATGTTCAAACTCCTTACAGACAGCATGGGATTCAAGGCCTGGTCCCGGTCGCTGGTGCTGTAAAGGCATCGCACTAAACGCTATGCCAACCGTGCCACCCAAATAAACATGAAAAATATTTTATGATTTCAGTCCATTTCCACCCCCCCCCTTAAATGTGCTATGGACCTGGGAGGAGCCGTGTGACCCCATCGAGGATGGTTTCTCTAGGCCTCGGGATCACTAAAAACATAGATATGATGGAGGAACTCAGATTATTTGAGGGGCATCAATAAGGTGGACAGTCAGTGCCCTGTTTCCCAGGGTGGGAGTAGTAAACACCAGGGGACGACTGTATAAAGTGAAGGGAGGGATGTTTAGGGGTAAGCTTTTTTTACGCAGAGAGTTGTGGGGGCCTTGAATGCCTTGCCAGGGATGGTGGTGGAGGCTGAAACATTAGGGACATTTAAGAGGCTCTTAGACAGGCACATGGATGGAAGAAAAATAGAGAGTTACGGGGTAGGGAGGGTTCAGTTTTTTTAGGTGGAAGCTATAGGTCGGCACAACATCGATGGCCAAAGGGCCTGTACTGTGCTGCAATGTTCTCTATTCAATATCTCACAGTGTCCATAGGAAGTACAAATCTATAACAAACATTTTGGCCTGTCTGAGTCCTTTTTCAAAGTCCTCTGGATGCTGCGAGATCTGCTGAGAACCCTCAGCATTTCTGTGTTTTTACTACAATTCTCAGCATCTGCAGACGTTCGTGTTTCACTCTGGGTTACTCTTCTGGGAACTAAAACACCGCATCCCAACTGTACCCCAGTTGAGCGCTTGCACTGGGCACAGTTCATTCGGGTGCCAGCAAACCTCCCCACGTACCAGTGAAAAAGATTTAGTCCAAAGTGTTTTCACTGGATCAAGAGTCAGTATTTGGTCTGTATCAAGCCCTTTTTAATAAATTGGAAGTACATTCCACCCCCCCCCCCCCCCCCAAATGAGACAGACAGCACGGTAACAGGCCCTTCCGGCCCACGAGCCCGTCCTGCCCAATTGACCCACCACGCCCCTCCCCTGGTACATTTTGAAGCAAACCCGTGCAATTCATGGAGAGAAGGTGATGTGAACCCGGGTTGCAATAGCGTTGCGCTAACCAGCTGCCGGAAAGACCGAGGCATTCAGACACCTGGAAGAATTGCGAACCTGAATGAGGAAACCAGCAGGCTGGGGAGCGCAGATTACAGAGCAAAGTAAGGGACAGGCCTGACAGGCAACAGCTAATTTCAAATTGCTGAGAAAATGGATAAGCAAAATAAGGACCTCCCCCACCACCCCCCTCACATACAAGCATCGAGGCTGAATGAACCTTGTTCGAGTAATCCGAACAGTGACGCCTTTGACTGATTTTGCCCCACGTGGCTTTCACTCTACCCATTTCATCCTCACTTTCTTGAAGTCAAGGCATTCCACACAAGGCCTGCCCAGTGAGGGCTCGTCTGTTGTTTTTGGCTCTGTTGTCTACTACTGCAGCATCTCCCCGGCACGGTCGCCGATGAATGCTTGTTCTGTTTCCTCTCGCCCAGGGTGTGGCAGGAGCTTTTCCCGTCATGAGCAGGGATACAGGGTCGCTTTGTTGCCTTGTGGGTGGGGGTGTAAGTCTGTGGTGAGGCTAGGCCCAGGCTATAAAAAGATGCCTGTTTGTATGTTTGTACAAGGCTCTGCTGCATTCTGTGAATTGGGAAAACAAAGTTTGGGGTGAAGGAAGGAGGGGTGCAGAGGGATGAACTTTTAATATTTTGTTGTTTGAATATTCCGATTTTGTGTGCACAAAGTGGCTGTAGTTTCCAAGCAGAAGCTTTAAGCAGAGTGACTGTTAAACCACAGAAACAAGATGTCGCTGCTGCAAAGGTGTTATCCACACTCATGGCAAAGCTGATGCCCGAGTGTGATGTCATTCAGTGCCAGCGAACCCTCCTGCTCCCAGGAAGTCTGGCCGACTGCCATTGAAATGGTGTTCAGTGGCTGACCTCAGTTCTCAGAAAGCACGGCCTGATTTTGGCTCCTACGGGATTATATGAGCTTATCCTATTATCTGAGCCTTATTTGTGCTGGTGTTGGAGAGGGTTCAGAGAAGATTTACAAGAATGATACCAGGAATGAAAGGGTTAGTATATGAGGAATGTTTGTCGGCTCTTGGACTGAACTCGTTGGGGTACAGAAGGACGAGGGGAGACCTCATAGAGACATTTCGAATGCTGAAGGGCCTGGACAAAGAAGATGTGGAGAGGATGTTTCCCATAGGTCGGGAAGTCTAGGACAAGAGGGCACAACTTCAGAATAAAAGGGCGTCAATTTAAAACAGAGACACAGAAACATTTATTTATCCAGAGGGTCGTGAGTCTGTGGAACTTGTTGCCACAGACAGCTGTGGAAGTGAGATCGTTGGGTGTATTTAAGGCAGACGTTGACAGGTATTTGATTAGTCAGGGCATCGAGAGTCACGGGGAGAAGGTGGGGGAGTGGGGCTGAGTGGGAAGATGGATCAGCTCATGATTAGAACAGTGGAATGGACTTGATGGGCCTCCTTTTGCTATATGTCTTGTGATCTTGTGAGCTCATATCTCCTTGCTGAGGCTTGGTGCTCCAAGTGTGGTCTAACATGCATGCAAAACATGATTGACCCAGGTTTGATCCTCCTCATGTGCTGAGTCAACTTGTTAGATGCCAGCTACAGAGCCTCTGTGCTCTTGGGATTAGTTAGAGGAAATTGGATGTAGGCCTCCTCCAATAATCTCCATAAAATAACTCCACTCACTTGAGCGCCTCAAAACTCTGTTGCCATGTTCTGATGGGAAGGAGGGGCACAACTTCAGGTGGTCCACTTAGAACAGTGGAATTTCTTCAGCCAGAGGGTGGTGAATCTGTGGAATTTGTTGCCACAAGTGGTGGCTGTGGAGGCCAGGTCATTGGGTGTATTTAAGGAGAGATTGTGTTCTTGATGAGCCAGGGAATCAAACGTTATGGGGCTGGGTGGGAGAATGGATCAGCTCATGATTAAATGGTGGGGCAGCCTCGATGGGCCTAAATGGTCTCATTTCTGGTCCTATGACTTATGGTCTTATGATGCACATGGGGACAGGTGCTCATTATTAATAATCATCATTAGTTAATGATGCCCTCCTTGCTTCTCAAATCCTGCTCTGGTCTTGCCTCTCTTCTCTCAACATCGTAACCTTGTCTTAGAACCATAGCACACTACAGGACAGCAACAGTCCCCTTCGCCCTTCTAGTCTGTGCCGAACCATTTTTCTGCACTAGTCCCATTGAATTGCACCCAGTCCATAGCCCACCATCCCCTCCCATCCATGTACCTGTACAAATTCTCTTAAATGCATTCACCACATCAGCTGGCAGTTCATTCCACACTCCCACCACTTTCTGTGTGAAACAAGTTCCCCCTAAACTTTTCTCCTTTCACCCTTAACCCATGTGCTCTGGTTTGTATCTCACCTACCCTCAGTGGAAAAATCCGACCTACATTTACTCTGTCTATCCCCCTCAATTTTAAATACCTCGATCAAATCTCCCCTCATTCTTCTACGCTCCAGGGAATAAAGTCCTAACCTGTTTAACTTTTCCCTGTATCTGAGTTCCTGAAGTCCAGGCAACATCCTAGTAAATCTTCTCTGCACTCTTTCTATCTTATTGATATCTTTCCTGTGACTAAAACTTCACACAATACTCCAAATTTGGCTTCACCAATGTCCTTATACAACCTCACCTTAACATCCCAGATCCCATACTGAATACTTTGATTTATGATGGCCAATATGCCAAAAGCTCTCTTTACAGACCCCATCCACCTGTGACACTACTTTCAGGAATTATGTATCTGTATTCCCAGATCCCTCTGTTCTACCGCACTCCTCAGTGCCCGACCATTTACTGTGTAGGTCCTTTCTTGACTTGTCCTTCCAAAATGCAACACCTCACACTTGTCTGCATTAAATTACATCTGCCATTTTTTCAGCCCATTTTCCCAACTGGTCCAGATCCCTCTGCACGCTTTGAAAACCTTCTTCACTGTCCACAATACCTCCAATCTTTGTGTCATCTGCAAACTTGCTTATCCAATTTACCATATTGTCTTGCCTACACACTCAAATCATTCCCCTCCTTTATTTCCAGCCTGTTGACCACCCAGATTTCCCCATTTCTGGTGGACTATGCATCCAATACTCTGGGCCTTGAGGTCTAGAATCTTCTTTTTAACCCTTTCTGGCATCCCTCTTCCTTCTTTCTTGCAAGTCCCAGTGCTGAGCCAGTCCTTGCCTTGAGGAAGGGCTCAGGCCCAAAACGTCGGTAATATATCTTTACCTCCTATGGATGCTACGAGACTGGCTGAGTTGGCACAGTACAGGCCCCTTCATCCTTCGATGTTGTGCCAACCCACATATTCCTTTAAATAAAAGTATTATCCATGTGCCTGTCTAAGAGTCTCTAAATGCCCCCAATGTTTCACCCCTTCAACACCACCCCTGGCAAGCCGTCCCAGTGACCCACAACTCTCTGTGTAAGAAAAAAAACGAACCCCTGACATCTCCCTTAAACTTCCCTCCCTTGACTTTGTACACATGTCCTCTCGTGTTTGCTATTCCTGCCCTGGGAAACAGACAGTGACTGTCCACCCTATCTGTGCCTCTCATAATCTTGTAGACCTCTATCAAGTCTCCTCTCATCCTTCTACACTCCAAAGCAAAATGTCCCAGCTATGCTAATCTTGCCTCATAAGACAGGCAGCATCCTGGTAAATCTCCTCTGCACTCTCTCCAAAGTTTCCACATTCTTCCTGTTATGAGGTGACCAGAAACTGAACACAATATTCTAAGTGTGGTCTCACGAGAGCAGGGGTGGCCAAACTTGCTTAATGTAAGAGCCACAAATGATAAAGCCTCAGATGCTCGAGAACCGCAGGACATGAACAAAATTCACACATACGTTTTTATTGTTACAAAAATTTTAAGAAATGCATATTAAATGCGATAATATTTATTCCTGCCTGCAGTTTTTAAACTGTTAATTTGTATTAGTTCCTGTAATCGCAAAGACACAAATATGTAAAAAAAGGTAAACCAAAAAATTAGAGATTTTAATCAGATTTCCACCTTACAAAATTAGTCTTATTATAATTATATTTTTATGTCTAAAATACAATGCTACAAATGTCAGGCTATTAAAGACGCGAGTCGGGCAGGTGAGAGACCAGCAGCGCGAGTCAGGTTGGCGAGAGACTGGCAGCGCGAGTCAGACGGACGAGGGGGCAGCGTGAGTCAGACGGACGAGGGGGAGAGACCGGGCGGGTGAAGGGGGGGGGGGTCGAAATTTATAGAATATTTAAATTTTCCAAGAGCCTCATATTAAAGGTTAAAGGGGCCGCATGTGGCTCGTGAGCCGCGGTTTGGCCACCCCTGCACTAGAGATTTGTAGTGTTGCAACATGACCTCTCTCTACTCCTGAATTCAATCTGCCTATTAATGAATCCCAGCATCCCATAGGCCATCTTAACTATCCTATCAACCTGTGCAGCGACCTTGAGGGATTTCTGTGTTTTGACTAATGCCTACACGTAGCACTGCCTGTTGTGATCCATGATCAGACCTGCAAAGTGCCCAGGTACATTTCTGTTGCATTGAAGGAATTTCCCAAATACAAGCAAGCGGTGGGGTCAAAAGTAGTTTCTCATCTGTGAGAATGCAGCAAGCACATTTCTGAGCCTCGTCATTCCCTTTCTGCCTGGATTTTGCAACAAGAAAGTTCCATCTCCCAGGCTCCTGAACTACTTCCTCAGTTTAATCAAAGAACCCGGGGGTTTTACATGTTCCAAGCTTCTGCACCACAAACTGCACATTTTCTAACCTGTCAAAGGTCACCTTAGTGCAGTGGTTCTCAGCCTTTTCTTTCCACCCACATCCCACTTAAGTAATCCCTCTGCCATCTGTGAGTGGGAAGGGAAGGTTGAGAATCATTGCTCTTGACCCAATTGTTAATGAAATATTTTGCTTGAGAAAAATTGTCATTGGCCTATTTCCTTTGAGTTATGAAACTGTCCACATAACGAGTCAATTAGGGATGATTAAAACAGTGGTTTTTAAAACTTTTCTTTCCACCCACATCCCACCTTAAGCAATCCCTCACTAATCACAGAGCACCGATGGCAGAGGGAGTACTTAAAGTGGGATGTGAGTGGGAAGGAAAAGGTTGGAACTACTGGGGGTAGTGTAACGTCTACCCACAAGATTTGATGATGGTTTGTATATGTTGATATTTATGGGTTTTGGAGGGGGGGTCGAAGGAGGGAGGGAAAGGGGGAAAAAAAGGGGAGAAAAGACCACTGTGTAAATTTAATGAGAAACATTTGTACATATTTTGGTTGATATGGTTCATAGTGTGAAAAATTTTTTAAAAATTTGATGATAGTTGCCACCACTGGATGAGCTCCCAGTTCAAAGCATCTTCATCATTGAGACTTGTTAGCTAGGGGTGGGGTTTACCCTTTTAGAATCAGAATCAGGTTTATTGTCATGGACACGTGTCTCAAAATTTGTTGTTTTGCAGCAGCAGTATTGCCAAAATTGCCATATATATACATTTCCATAAACACATTACTTAAAAAAAATAATTTAGTACAAAAGAAGAGAGAAAAAGTGAGGTCATCGACCATTCAGAAATCTGATGGCGGAGAGGAAAAAGAGGAATACATGGACTGACACCACATTGTGGGCTGAAGGGCCTGTACTGTGCTGTCGTGCTCTATGTTAAAAAATGCATTCTGAGTGTACCATTAACCCAGTTTCTCTCTCTGCAGAGGCTGCTAAGTGTTGACAGCATTTTCTCTTTTAGTTCAGATATTCAGTATCTGCAGGGTTTTTGTTTCTGGATCTTTCTTTTCAATGTTCAGCTCAATGCCTTGGTACCTGGTGCCTGCTATGGGGAACATAAGTGTCATGAGCACAGATGGCATAAGGTGACCTTTTGGCAGTGGCATCGCTTTGCTTCAGCTGCAAGAGCGGGGATCTTCCAGTGGTCGCCCATTTCAATTCCCCGCCCCCATTCCCATGCTGACATTTCTGTCCGTGTGGTCTCAGGCACTGCCAGACAGAGACCACCCGCAAATTGGAGGAACATCTCCAACTGGGCATCCTCCAACTGGAGGGCATAAATATAGACTTCTCTGGTTCCTTTGGAACACCCCCACCCATCCTTCCCTGTCTCCTCCTCCCCCCCCCCTCTCTCTCCCTCTGCGTCCCTCTCCCCTCTGCGTCCCTCCCCCTCTGCGTCCCTCCCCCTCTGCGTCCCTCCCCCTCTGCGTCCCTCCCCCTCTGCGGGCCCTCCCCCTCTGCGGCCCTCCCCCTCTGCGGCCCTCTGCGGCCCTCTGCGGCCCTCTGCGGCCCTCTGCGTCTCTCTCCCTCTGCGTCTCTCTCCCTCTGCGTCTCTCTCCCTCTGGGTCTCTCTCCCTCTGGGTCTCTCTCTATCTAGGTCTCTCTCTCTCTGCGTTTGTCTCTCTCTGCGTTTGTCTCTCTCTCTCTCTGGGTCTCTCTCTCCGTTTCTCTCTCTCTCTCTCTCTCTCTGGGTCTCTCTCTCTCTTTGATTCTCTCTCTCTCTGGGTCTCTCTCTCTTCCTTTTTCTCGCTCTCTCTCTGGGTCTCTCTCTCTCTTCCTTTTTCTCTCTCTCTCTGGGTCTCTCTCTCTCTTTGTTTTTCTCTCTCTGGGTCTCTCTCTCTCTTCGTTTTTCTCTCTCTCTCTGGGTCTCTCTCTCTTCGTTTCTCTCTCTCTCTCTGGGTCTCTCTCTCTCTCTTCATTTCTCTCTCTCTCTGGGTCTCTCTCTCCGTTTCTCTCTGTCTCTCTGGGTCTCTCTCTCTCTCTCTCTCTCTCTCTCTCTGGGTCTCTCTCTCTCTCTCTGGGTCTCTCTTCGTTTTTTTCTCTCTCTCA